>NC_086448.1:822457304-822747304 GCF_028390025.1 Pseudophryne corroboree | reverse complement strand
GATAGATAGGTGATAGATAGATAGATAGATAGGTGATACAGTAGACAGATAGATAGATAGATAGATAGATAGATAGATAGATAGATAGATAGGTGATACAGTAGACAGACAGACAGACAGACAGACAGACAGACAGACAGACAGACAGATAGATAGATAGATAGATAGATAGATAGATAGATAGATAGATAGATAGATAGATAGACAGACAGGTAGATAGATAGATAGATAGATAGATAGATAGATAGATAGATAGATAGGTGATACAGTAGATGATAGATAGATAGATAGATAGATAGATAGATAGATAGATAGGTGATACAGTAGATGATAGATAGATAGATAGATAGATAGATAGGTGATAGATAGATAGATAGATAGATAGATAGATAGATAGATAGGTGATACAGTAGACAGATAGATAGATAGATAGATAGATAGATAGATAGATAGATAGGTGATACAGTAGACAGACAGACAGACAGACAGACAGACAGACAGACAGACAGATAGATAGATAGATAGATAGATAGATAGATAGATAGATAGATAGGTGATACAGTAGATAGATAGATAGATAGATAGATAGATAAATAGATAGATGATACAGTAGATAGATAGATGATACAGTAGATAGATAGATAGATAGATAGATAGATAGATAGATAGATAGATAGATGGATGATACAGTAGATGGATAGATGATAGATAGATAGATAGATAGGTGATACAGTAAATAAATAGGTGATATGATAGATAGATAGATGATACAGTAGATAGATAGATAGATAGATAGATAGATAGAGTAAATTGTAAGCTATAATATATTAGAGTATATATAATATATATTAAGAATCACTGTCTTTTTTTGTAATGACATTATATAAAAGATAATTATATGAGATACATATTCATTATGTTATGATTAATTGCAATAAACTGTGTATCTGGATAATTATGACATCTATTAATTTTATTTATTATACGGAGTGGATTTGTTGGCTCTGACTATTCACATCTGTGGTATCTTAGATAAATTATATACAATGTGAAGCTCTTCTACAATGTCATGTTGTGAGATTTGTGTTTTCATTTACAGACACTGTGGGCTGAACACAGACAAGAAGAATAAAAACCCACAGACGGAGACTCGCACTGGTAGTGAAATGTGTTTGAAAACTCATGGAAGATAACATTTGAGCTTCACTCATGTTTGTTGGTATGGTGGAGATGCAGGTGTCAAGGTAAAGTGTCCCCGTGGCAAGCAGAGGATAATCAAGGTCAGAGAGCCAGATGGTTGTTTGGGATGGGGTAGCCAACTTCAGTCCTAGAGAGCTACCAACAGTGCATGTTTTCCAGGTCTCCTCACAGAATCACAAGTGAAATAATTAGCTCCACCTGTGTCAGTGAGTATTGAATACACCTGTGCACCAGCTAGGTGGTCTGGAAAACATGAACCCTGACGCAATGTTTCCATGTTTCCTAATATGGGGGTAATTCAGAGTTGATCGCAACAGTAAATTTGTTAGCTGTTGGGCAAAACCATGTGCACTGCAGGGGGGGGCAGATGTAACATGTGCAGGGAGAGTTAGATTTGGGTGGGGTGTGTTCAAACTGAAATCTAAATTGCAGTGTAAAAATAAAGCAGCCAGTGTTTACCCCGCACAGAAACAATATAACCCACCCAAATCTAACTCTCTCTGCACATGTTACATCTGCCCCCCCTGCAGTGCACATGGTTTTGCCCAACTGCTAACAAATTTCCTGCTGTGATCAACTCTGAATTAAACCCATTATCCTTTCAATGCCCATTTGCAGCGGGTGGCTCTGCAGTAGTGCAAGTGACTGCCGTGCAGGTGCCGTGGAGCAGCAACGGTGCCAGACACAGGGCCCTGCACTTTGTGCAGTGGCACTGCTCGCATCACCTCCTGTAACTCATATGCTGAACAGTGGAAAAGTCTCTATATCTAAGTATACTGTAGTCCACAAATAAAGGGAGGAAAGAACAAGCATGCTGTTTGAGGGTACTTGGGGGAGGGTTCAATATTTAATAAAAAATGTATTTTATATGTTTATTGTATTCCTCCCAGCCATGCCAGCGTACTAATGTAAGTAAAACGCGTGTCAGGAGAGGAGGCACACGCACTGTCAGCTGGTACAGCAGGTTAGTTCTACCACTGCAATGAAAGATGCAATTTATGCAAAGTGAAATATTTTAGAACAGAATTAGGGCCTAATTCAGATCTGATCGCAGTAGGGAAAAACCATGTGCACTGCGGGGGGAGGGGCGGCAGATGTAACATGTGCAGAGAACGTGAGATATGGGTGGTATGGTATTCAAACTGAAATCTAAATTGCAGTGTAAAAATAAAGCAGCCAGTATTTACCCTGCACAGAAACAATGTAACCCACTCAAATCTAACTCTCTCTGCACATGTTACATCTGCCCCACCTGCAGTGCACATGGTTTTGCCCAACTAATTCCAAATTTGCTGCTGCGATCACATATGAATTACCCCCTTAATCAATGTGCTCCAGTAATCAGTGTAGAAGCAAACTGCAGGGGGAAGATCGCCGAGCATATTAAGGCTGTACAATTCAGGGCGGTCAGTGCTTGATAACATAAACAGCGTCTGACAATCTACTTTAGCGCAGCGAATCCTAAAACATGTGCAGGACTTACTGGGGACTTGTCTGTACCCCTTCCTCCTAGAGAGATGGGCTACAAGTTTGTAGTAACATAACTACAGAAATTGCAGCACTGCTGTCTGGATCGGGTTCACTACGATCTCCCGGCGGCCGGCCTCCCGGCGACCAGCATACCGGCGCCGGGAACCCGACCGCCGGCTTACCGACAGTGTGGCGAGCGCAAATGAGCCCCTTGCGGGCTCACTGCGCTCGCCACGCTACGCGCGCCACACTATTTTATTCTCCCTCCAGGGGGGTCGTGGACCCCCACGAGGAAGAATAAGTGTCGTATGCCGGCTGTCGTGCTCCCGGCGCCGGTATGCTGGTCGCCGGGAGCCCGACCGCCGGCATACTGAAGACCACCCGTCTGGATCCACCACAGTTTCCACACGAATAGACGGAACGTATATTGTACTTGTGTGTCCAGGCCAATCTACCGCCAATTAGCTACTTACCTGTTGCGAAATCAAGTATGTAAAAACTCACTCGCTCTATAGCGGGCTCTACTCACTGACTGTCACGGCGCGGGGAGGCGGGAAACATTCCGTCTGGCATCTGCTGGTGAGCCATCAGAGGTGGCACTAAGAATATTGGGCCTTATTCATGTACAGTTGCAAAACTGCAAACTGTCAGATTATCCGATGATGCGCATGTGCTGTATCTGCATCGCGCATGCGCGTAAGCTGCAATGCGATCGCAGGTCCAGCAAATGCGATCGCAGAGCAATTGCCAGAAAGTGTCCATTATTAGGAGGTAACATGGTTTTTGTAGGTAGTGGTTGGGAAAACACAGAAGTGTCATCGCCATTTTCAGGGCTGCATCTGACGTCAGCTGTGATTGCTACGACATAAAACATGGCGCCCAGTGCGACTGCATTATCATTATTCTGAGAAGCCCAGGTCATCCGCAACGGTCGATGGTGCTTGGTTGAGAAAATCGCAATAGCGATCTAACCTGAATAAGGCCCCCTGTGTAGTGCTCGGTCAGCGCAGCGGTGGACCGTCCATACTTCAATCACATTTTAATTCTTACATACTGTAAACTTTGGACTGCCCAGATTTTTTTTTCCTGCCATCACACAGTTTTATCTGGCGGAACGCCTGACACCCCTTGGCGCAACCTCGGTGTACAATATCAATGGAACACAGTCTGGGAAAGACTGGAATAGAATATATCTGAAGTTTAATCCAATGGATAGAATGAGAGCAGTGAGCTATAGAAATACAACACATTTACAGTAGCTGCCTGGCGAACCATTACTGCAGAACTGGACAGTAATTCAGACAACAGATGTAAGGGAACGTTTCAGTAACAGACAGTACAGGAGACGCAGCACCGCCGCAAACAGTGACAAATGATTGTGGTGAAAGTGATTAAGTCAGAGCAGTAATATTGGCAACTGGAGAGAGAGGCACATCTGAGACAATTAGTGCATGAAGTGACTGTCAGAGGTGAATAAGCAGAGTAATAACAGCCGCAGCGGAATTGATTTAGGACATTCAGCTGTGAATGAAGAACAAAATACACCGCTAATAGACATGAAAACCTAACTAACACTGATGAACGGCTGCAATATAAATAAATGAGGGATAATGCTGCTCCGGCTGGACTGAATATGTGGGGGGCGGGGCTTGTGTTTGTGAAATGAGAATTGCGCTGAGAAATCAATAAGCTGCCATTATCCCCAGTGTAAGGAAGAGGTTAGGAAATTTCACAGTAAGTGGGAAATAAATTGAGACTGGACGCTGACTTTTACAGTAAAGTATCTTTATTATATCCGAGAAATTATAGGGAATTAATACATCACAATTAATAGAAAATGACTCTTGATCCCTAAACTATATTTTATATTTCTGCTATTAGATATAACCAGATGAATTTACCAAGATTTACATATTTTTTTTCAGTTTAACCAATGCATATCACACGCATCACTCATCACAGTTATTCATACTTCACCAAAATTTAGGGTCTATGTACAAATAATAATAATAATAATAAAAATAATTTTATTTATATAGCGCTCTTTCTCCAATAGGACTCAAGGAGCTTAACAGATACATAGCATAATGTAGTACAGAAATAATGAAGTACAGAACAGCTTTTCATAAAATACAGAAGCATGAATATACTAAAGGGACATTATGGAAATGCTGAGTAAACAGGAAAGTCTTGAGTCTACTTTTGAAGGATTCTATAGTTGGGGCCTCTCGCACTGTGCGGGGAAGTGAGTTCCATAGAGTCGGAGCCGCATGACTAAAAGCTCGACCCCCGGATGAATTACGGGAGATTCTAGGTACTGCAAAAAGTCCTTCATCTACAGATCGCAGTAATCGAGTGGGGCAGTATGGGGACAGAAGCTGCTTCAGGTACCTTGGGCCCTGGTCATGTAGTGCTTTGAAACTCGGTAAGCCAATCTTGAAGATGATTCACCATCTTACAGGCAGCCAGTGGAGGGAGTAGAGGATGGGTGTTATGTGGCTAGAACGGGGCTGGTTGGTTAATAGCCTGGCAGCTGTGTTTTGCACCAGCTGTAAGCGGTGCAATTCTTTTGCTGGGAGACCAAGGTAGAGGGCATTACAGTAGTCTAATCGAGATGATACAAATGCATGTATGACTTTTGGCAGATCATCTGAGGGAATTAATTGCTTGATTCTGGCTATGTTCCTCAGGTGAAACAATGAGGATTTGATTGTGGCTGATATCTGATGTTTAAGTGTCAAGCCACCATCCAGGACAACGCCAAGATTCCGCACACGATCACTGGTCTGTAATTCTGAATCCCCGAGTGTAAGTCCAGTTGGTTGGCTATGCTGCAGTCTTGTCCTTTGATTTTACGGTCCTATCATAAGGACCTCTGTTTTATCTGGGTTCAGTAGCAGCCAACTGGCGCTCATCCACTCCTGGAGCTCAGCTAGACAGCCATTTAGGGTTGCTATTGGGTTATCAGTGCCCGGAGCAAAGGACAAGTACAGTTGTGTATCATCTGCATAGCAGTGGTAGACCAGGCCATGGCGCCTGATTATTTCGCCCAATGGGAGCATGTATACTGCAAAAAGCATGGGGGATAGTATAGAACCTTGTGGGACACCACATGGCAATGGCACTGATGGTGATGAGTATACTCCAGACGATACTCTCTGTGACCTGCCTGTGAGAAATGATTTGAACCATCTTAGGACTGTGCCATCCAGTCCACAGAAATGCATCAGTCGCTCAATCAGGAGCCCATTGTCACAACTGAGGGCTGATGCTGACCAGGGAGAAGCCTCAGTTGTAGGGGCTGAGGTATATGTGTACCTGGGAGGCAGTACAGGGTTCTTGGACATGCAGGGAACCTTTAGAACAAATGCCCGAAGGCGTGACCACGACAACAAGGGAAAGTTCAAAGGTTTTATTAAACACAGTTCAGAGGAATACTGATGACTTGGTACTGGTAATAGGAAACAGTTCAGAGAAATACTTGGGATCGATGACGGAACATCGATGGTGACTTGGAATCGATGACGGAACACCGATGGTTACTTTGGGATCGTTGGTAAGCTTTGAGTGAAGCTGGGGTTCGCAGATAGAAATGCACTATTGTACTTAGAAGCACAGGTGAAGCATGAAGTGATGCTGGGGATCGCTGGAGAAGAAGCTGGAGAATGGCTGCTGGGAAGCCGGAGTTCAGACACAGGTGAATCAGGGTAGACTGTAGAGTGTTAATCTCTGGAGTGTCGGGTTACACTGCAGAGTATAATCACCAGGGAGTCAGGCTGTACTGCAGAGAAAGTCCATGGGAGAACTGCACACTGGAATCACTGAAGACAATTGAAGCGCTGACATCTTTCCACCCCAGGAACAGGATATTTATACCTGCTGGGAAGCAGGGATTGGCTGGCTGATTAACCAGAGACCAGAGTGCAGCTGCTGGGTAATCAGGCTGAGAGTACAGTGCAGCTGATAGGCTGAATGGTAACATGTGATAAGGAAAACATGGCTGCGCCCATGTTAGCTTTTTGGAGGGAAAGATTGTTTGTAACTTGCATGTGAAACTTAACCCTGATGCTGCCAGAATCACAGTAAAGAGATTAGAGACAATGAGATGCAGCGTGCTGCACACAGACAGCACAGATGGTATCCAGGCTTGGAACGCTGGGACAGTCTCAGGAGGTATTTGGAAAGTAAATACTGATAAGGAATTACCTGGATCGTGACAGCACCCCCTCCTTTAGGAGTGGCCCCAGGAGACTTCTTATAAATTTTTTACCTGAACAAACGGAAGGATCTAGATTGAATCCTGATGAACTTGAACTGGCTGGAACCAGAGGAGGCTGTACCGGACTTATGGATGAGACCAGATTGAGTCCAGACAAACTTGAAGCGGTTGAGACCGGCGGAGACTTTAGACCGACGGATAGGACCGGATTAGATCCGAAGGTATTGGAATCGGCTGGAACCGAAGGAGGCTGATCCGGACAGACGGATGGGACCGGATTGGGTCCAGAAAAGCTTGAACCGGCTGGGACCGGAGGAGTCTTCGGATTGACAGTTGAATCAGCTGGAACTGAAGGAGTCTTTGGACCTACGGATGGAACCGGATTGGGTCCAGAAAAGCTTGAACCGGCTGGGACCGGAGGAGTCTTCGGATTGACGGTTGAATCAGCTGGAACTGAAGGAGTCTTTGGACCTACGGATGGAACCGGATTGGGTCCACAGATATCGGAATCGGCTGGAACCGAAGGAATCTTCAGACAGACGGATGGAACCGGATTGAGTCTAAAGACAGTTGAATCAACTGGAACTGAAGGAGTCAGTATCCGGTTAGAACGGGAATGAGTGGTATCCGAGTGTTCAGTTAGACCATCCTGGACCTGGTCCATGCTGGATGCCAACAGGGTGGTGCTCTCTGAAGACGGCAAACAGGAGTTCATAACTGCATCTGTAGCACAAAAATTTCCATCTGGGAACTTGGCTCTGGATACTTCCCTTGGGACTGAAACTTTGGTGACCCCTCCTGGGGTTGATGAATCAGACACCTCTCTCAGGGTTGTTTTCTCCAGCACCCCTCCTGGGGTTGACAGATCAAAAACTCCTTTTTGAGAAGACTCATATGCCCCTACTAGAGCTTGAACATTGGATACCCCTCCTAGGGCTGTAGACACAGACGCCCCTCCTTGGGCTGTAGACACAGACGCCCCTCCTTGGGCTGTAGACACAGACGCCCCTCCTTGGGCTGAGTAAAGAGCATCATCATTCCAGGAAAGTTCGGACGCTAGGATCTGGTACTGTACCAGATATTTACCGACTGTTCGTGTCCTCTGACGTAGCCGGAGGATATCAGAGGAGGCAGAGGTCACACGACCTGGTTCATCAAAGATGCGCCTGAAGGTTGCCACGAAATCTGCATATGAAGAGAGCAGGGCATCAGACTTCTCCCATAGAGGTGATACCCAATCGAGGGCGGAGCCACTGAGGAGGGAGATGATGTAAGCAACCTTGGTGTGGGCAGTTGGGAAACTGCCAGGCTGTAACTCAAAATATATCTCACACTGATTTAGGAAACCTCGACAAGCTTTTGGGGAACCACCAAACTTGGCAGGTGTCGGTAAATGGAGACAAGGAGCAGAAACGGGAATGGTGGGTGGGGATACCACCAAAGGTACTGCAGTCGGCACACTGGACGCCCCTGAACCACGGAGGGTTACTTGTATTCCATCCAGCCGAGAGGAGAGGTCCTGGAGACAGCGGATCACATGGCCCTGTGCAGTCTACTGACGTTCAAGGCAGGCTGCAAGTTCTTGCATCGGCCTGGTCGCTTGGACCTGGTCTCCGGCCGGATCCATTAGGTCAGTGCTTATTGTCACAACTGAGGGCTGATGCTGACCAGGGAGAAGCCTCAGTTGTAGGGGCTGAGGTATATGTGTACCTGGGAGGCAGTACAGGGTTCTTGGACATGCAGGGAACCTTTAGAACAAATGCCCGAAGGCGTGACCACGACAACAAGGGAAAGTTCAAAGGTTTTATTAAACACAGTTCAGAGGAATACTGATGACTTGGTACTGGTAATAGGAAACAGTTCAGAGAAATACTTGGGATCGATGACGGAACATCGATGGTGACTTGGAATCGATGACGGAACACCGATGGTTACTTTGGGATCGTTGGTAAGCTTTGAGTGAAGCTGGGGTTCGCAGATAGAAATGCACTATTGTACTTAGAAGCACAGGTGAAGCATGAAGTGATGCTGGGGATCGCTGGAGAAGAAGCTGGAGAATGGCTGCTGGGAAGCCGGAGTTCAGACACAGGTGAATCAGGGTAGACTGTAAAGTGTTAATCTCTGGAGTGTCGGGTTACACTGCAGAGTATAATCACCAGGGAGTCAGGCTGTACTGCAGAGAAAATCCATGGGAGAACTGCACACTGGAATCACTGAAGACAATTGAAGCACTGACATCTTTCCACCCCAGGAACAGGATATTTATACCTGCTGGGAAGCAGGGATTGGCTGGCTGATTAACCAGAGACCAGAGTGCAGCTGCTGGGTAATCAGGCTGAGAGTAGAGTGCAGCTGATAGGCTGAATGGTAACATGTGATAAGGAAAACATGGCTGCGCCCATGTTAGCTTTTTGGAGGGAAAGATTGTTTGTAACTTGCATGTGAAACTTAACCCTGATGCTGCCAGAATCACAGTAAAGAGATTAGAGACAATGAGATGCAGCGTGCTGCACACAGACAGCACAGGTGGTATCCAGGCTTGGAACGCTGGGACAGTCTCAGGAGGTATTTGGAAAGTAAATACTGATAAGGAATTACCTGGATCGTGACACCCATGGTCCACGGTATCAAATGCTGCCGAGAGATCCAGAAGGATTAATATTGAACAGTCACCTCTGTCTCTTGCCATCAGAAGATCATTTAACACACATACCAGGGCTGTTTCAGTGCTATGTCTTCTCCTGAATCCTGATTGGAATGGATCATAGATATCATGGGTTGTCAGGCGGGTTTCCAGTTGATTTGCAACCACTTTCTCAATAACATTTCCTACAAAAGGAAGGTTTGATACCGGTCTGCTGTAGTTGATCATGCAGTCGGGATCTAAATTAGGTTTTTAAGAAGAGGTCTAATAATTGCTTCCTTTAGGAAAGTCCTGGAGAGAGATAAAGTGAACTGACGGGCGTATCAAGAGAGGAGGTGACCCGTGTGCAGTCTCCATGTGTGGGCCCCCTCCTTTGACGACCCGTAGCCGAGAGCACAGCGGCCATTTTTTTGAAGACCTGCGCATGCGCTGTAGACTCTGTCTCAGCACTCAGACAGAGCACTAACAGCGCTGCTGCTGGCTACGGGACCCGGGAGGGGCGGGCTCTCGCGCACGGACACCTGAAAGGTAAGTATAGAAGAAATGGGTGCAGTGAGTGTGGTGTGGTCCCCCTCTGGACCCAGCGGCCCCGGTGCACTGCACACACCGTACCCATTATAGATACACCACTGTGAACTGAGATAAAGGGTCGGATGTAACAGCATCCAAGTTTCCTGTACGTGCGGGTTACCGGCCAAACTCGGACATTGTTTTAAAGGGGCAATCATGTGGAGGTGACGCGATGAGAGGGTGAGTAGGGGAAGGTTGGTAGTGCTGCGATGGGAGTGGGGGTTTGAGGGGGGTAGGTGGTTCTGCGTTGGGGGCGAGCTAATTAAGCAGGTGCTCAGGGAAGGAAGCCAATGAGAGGAGTGAGACACAGGAAGATGCAGGGCGATGTGTGTCTCCTGTTGCTGCCACCCCATATCTCCCTGGACCGCTGCCTCTTTGATCCTCCCCTGTCTGGTCTGACCCCCTTCTGGATCTTACCTGCTGGCCGGTTATGCAGGGTGTGAGTTCCACATGCAGAGAGCCAGCATCATGGGGGGGTGGGGGTGTGATGGACCCTGGTAGGTGCCGCCTATAGGCACGTGCCTAGTGGGATATCCGGTACTGGGCGTATTGCCACCCTGCTCTGGCACTGGGTCCATAATCACTATAGATTTCATGGAAGAGATCAGTTGAAGTTATACTCAGTAGTTACATAACTTCTGAGCGGGGAAACTGGATGACTGATCCTTGGCTGGCCGCGCCAAACCCCAAGAGCCCCTGTGACGTTGCGCCCTTGCGCTCTACAAGTTCAAAGTGTCATTTCAAAATAAAAGATAAAACAGACAGTTCCTCTTGGGAAATACATTTTGTGATCTATATTTTAAGGGAACTTTTTCAAATCCTTTATTTTCTGAACTTCTTTTTTTCTCTCTGCTTCAGACAATTTGATTTTTTGGAGATCTTTTGGTAATTGACATATTTTAGGTTTTTCATGTTCTTCGGTTTGCAGAGAACAATCTGCTCAGAGGAAAACAAGTTGTGAAGTGTCACGGTGAATCAGACAAACAGAGGATTGATATCTTGTTTTAATTTGTTTCCCTCTGTAAAATATAAAAACCTTTATTGCCAGATGAAAGATCCGGAGTCTTTCACCCTGTAGGAGATACAACAGCATCAAATGGAAACATCTTCTGCGCACAAAGAAACTCAATCACTAATAGTATCAAATAAAAATACGCATGGAGCAGACGCTAAACTGTAACCAGTGATACATTGTCCGGGAAGGAAACAAATGGAGATGAAAACACAACATTATCTTAGCTTGTCTGAGCGGGATGACAGTGACGGCTTCCAGACTGAGTCTGCTGCCAAATCTCTGGGACCTGCCAAAAAGTTCTGTAACTTTTACTACCAAGAAACTTTGTATAAAGACAACAAACGCCCTCCTCACCCGTCCCTTAGTGACCTGAACGCCACAGGAATAAAGAGTAAAGTACAGTTATAAATTGTCAGCTCTTGACCACAATATTGGCCCAAATGTATTAAGCCTTAACGAGAGATAAAGTGGAGACGGATAAAGGCCCTCATTCAGAGTTGATCGCTCGCTAGCTGCCCATGGGGGAGTGTATTTTCGCTTTGCAAGTGTGCGAACGCCGGTGCAGCCGAACTCTGCAAAAACATTTTCTGCAGTTTATGAGCAGGTCTGAACTTACTCAGCCCTTGTGATCACTTCAGTCTTTTTGGTGCCGGGATTGACGTCAGACACCCGCCCTCCAAACGCCCGGACACGCCTGCGTTTTCCCTACCACTCCCAGAAAATGGTCAGTTGACACCCATAAACGCCCTCTTTCTGTCAATCTTCTTGCGATCGGCTGTGTGTATGGATTCTTTGTTAAATCCATAGCTCAAGCAACGATCCGCATTGTACCCGTACAACGCGCGTGCACATTACAGTGCATACGTATGCGCAGTAGAGACCTGATCGCAGCACAGTGAAAATCAGCAGTGTGCGATCAACTCAGAATGACACCCACAGAGTGATAAATGACCAGCCAATCAGCTCCTAGCTGTCATTTTTCAAACACAGCCTGTGAGATGGCAGTTAAGAAGCTGATTGGCTGGGACTTAATCACTCATTGGCCCTCATTCTGAGTTGATCGCTCGCTAGCTACTTTTAGCAGCTGTGCAAATGCATAGTCGCCGGCCACCAGGGAATGTATTTTCGCTTTGCAAGTGTGCGAACGCCTGTGCAGCCGAGTGGGACGAAAAAGCTTTTTGCAGTTTCTGAGTAGCTCTGGACTTACTCAGCCGCTGCAATCACTTCAGTCTTTTTGGTCCCGGAATTGACGTCAGACACCCGCCCTGCAAACGGACACGCCTGCGTTTTTCCAAGCACTCCCTGATAATGGTCAGTTGACACCCACAAATGCCTTCTTCCTGTCAATCTCCTTGCGATCGGCTGTGCGAATGGATTCTTTGTGAAAACCATTGCCAAGCAACGATCCGCTTTGTACCCGTACAACGTGCCTGCGCATTGAGGTGCATACACATGCGCACTAGTAACCTGTTTGCTGCGCTGCAAGCAGGGAATACCCGTTACGTCACTCTGTGTGTGGGAGGGGGGGGTGATGTACGGAGATGCTGGCTGCCCCCGGAGACTAGGCTGGTGTAGTCCCGGCTCTTTATCTGTGACAGGAGCCTAATGCTTCAGGAGATTAGCGCACTCCCGAGGGTGACACCCGGGTGCGGACCGCCTGGTGCGGACGCCACTGCTTAGCCCATTCCAGGTTTTCTAGTAACCCGTTCGCTGCGCTGCAAAAAATGGCAGCGAGCGATCAACTCAGAATGACCCCCTTTATCCGTCTACACTATGGGAGTCATTCCGAGTTGATCGCTTGCTAGCAGTTTTTAGCAGCCGTGCAAACACTACGCAGAAGTGCGAACGAAAGGATCGCAGAGCGGCTACAAAAAAATGTTGTGCAGTTTCAGAGTAGCTTCAGACCTACTCAGCGCTTGCGATCACTTCAGACTGTTCAGTTCCTGTTTTGACGTCACAAACACGCCCTGCGTTCGCCCAGCCACGCCTGCGTTTTTCCTGGCACGCCTGCGTTTTTTCGAACACTCCCTGAAAACGGTCAGTTGACACCCAGAAACGCCCACTTCATGTCAATCACTCTGCAGCAGCCAGTGCGACTGAAAAGCTTCGCTAGACCCTGTGTGAAACTACATCGTTTGTTGTAATAGTACGACGCGCATGCGCATTGCACCGCATACGCATGCGCAGAAGTGCCGATTTTTTGCCTCATCGCTGCGCAGCGACCGAAAGCAGCTAGCGATCAACTCGGAATGAGCACCTGTATCTCTTGTTAAGGCTTAATACATTTGGGTCTTTATCACTGTTACTAAAGGCCATAGAGTTAAAGGGGTCTATTTACTAAGCCTTGGATGAAGGGAAACTGGACAGAGATAGAGTACCAACCAATCAGCTACCAACTGTCATTTTTTTAAACCCAGCCCCTGACATAGCAGACGTGATTGGTTGGTACATTATCTCCGTCCACTTTAGCTCCATCCGAAGCTTAGTAAATAGACCTTAGCCTCAGAGGAGTTACCGCGTGTGGTGACACCCGGTGCACACTCAGTATTACTTCCCACGCGCCACAAGCGTGGATACCCAAAAATGGATCGTGGCCTTGCGGGATCCCCGTTACGTCACTACGGGGGATGTCCAGCATCTACGGCGATGCTGGCTGCCCCTGGAGACTAGGCGGGTGTAGTGCCGGCTCTGCATCTGTGACAAGAGCCTAATGCTGCAGGAGATTAGCGCACTCCCGAAGGTGACAGCCGGGTGCGGACCGCCTGAGTTGTGACGCCACTGCTTAGCCCATTCCAGGTTTTCTGGTCTTGTTCTGTATAGTTGTGGATCCTACAGAATGATCTGAGATTTCGTCTTGTCTCTGCTCTATAAGTAAAACATCAGAAGGAATATTAGTAATATGAAGGTCTAGTTGAGGTAATAAAAATAAAATGATAATAATCATTTTTATTTCCACTTTTTCAACAATAGGCCCCTAAGATCTATTTGACTTCTCTGCCAAATCTGCAGCCGGCTTCTACATAAATGTATCATGTTCCAGCGGGATCCGGTCTCTAGCTCCACAGTAACTAGGACAACCACTATTGGTCAACAGTAACTAGGTCGACAGGATCTGTAGATCGACAGGGTATCTGCAGTAGGTTCAACGTGTTCTAGCTCGACAGGTCAAAAGGGCGACATGAGTTTTTCACAATTTTTCTCTTTTTTTGACCTTTTTCATACTTAACGATCCACGCGGACTGCGATTGGGAATAGTAATCTGTGGCGAGCGCAGCGGTAGAGGAGCGAGGCACCTTGCCCGAAGCACGGCGAGCGAAGCGAGGGGACACGGTGCACTAAGTGGGAAACCACACCAAAAAAACATAAAAGACTCGTGTCGACCTTTTGACCTGTTGACTTACACCGTGTCAACCTACATACCCTTTCAAACTAGAGACCCTGTCGATCTAGTTACTGTCGACCAATAGTGGTCTACCTAGTTACTGTCGAACTAGTTACTGTCGACCTTCCATACCACGCCCGTTCCAGCTACAGATATATATTGATCGGTAATCCCAATTGTTAGGATGTTCCATGGAAAGTGGGAACGTTTGGAAAAAAGAATCTTAGTGATGAGGATGAAAGCATCAATCTTCATGTTCGGAAATGTCACCTTTTACAGGTATTAATGTCGTTCATTGGGGTAATTCAAATGTTTGAAAAGTCAGTTGGGTCTATGTTTCCTCCTATCTAATACACAGGAACAAATAGACACCCAACCGACTTTTCAAACATTTGAATTCCCCCCATTATTTGAACTTCTAACGAGCCCGTGTTTCTATGTGACAGCACAGTTACTGGTATTGCGACCGGACATACATTCCTCTATAAGGGGGACATTCAGGAACACTGATGTTATCTCATTGATAAAACTAAGCCACGGTCGCTTTTTGTCATGTTCTGAAGATTAAAATCTTTATTTAAAGTGTATAGAAAGCCGCACGTCTTTGTCAGGAGATTTCACCTTTGCCTTAAACCCACTGTGGATGACGTCCCACCT
This sequence comes from Pseudophryne corroboree, assembly GCF_028390025.1. Lineage (NCBI taxonomy): Eukaryota > Metazoa > Chordata > Amphibia > Anura > Myobatrachidae > Pseudophryne > Pseudophryne corroboree. Next base: position 822,732,147 of record NC_086448.1, on the reverse strand, counting down.
ACGGAAGGACCTCGTCAGGTATTATAAGATGAATGTGAGGAAGAACAGACGGTGGAAAATAGCTTGGTTGGTCGTCATTGTTTTATACCTCTCCATTCTCTGGATGCTGCAATTCATATTTGATCTGAAGTCCGTCCGCCAGCCCTCATTTAACTGCTTTAAATAGAACTCACGTCGTTCATGAAAAAATCTATTATACAAAGTTTTGTTGAAGAATTTTTAACGAGATGTCAAATAAATGGTGAAAAAACTTCTGTACCATTATTGTCTCTATATGGCGGCCTGGCCAACCTGTGGCTCTCCCAGCAAGTCCCAGCATGCAATGACACACATATGCTATTAGGGAGTGCTAAAACTGCGAGAAGGCATGCTGGGACATGTAGTTTCATAACAGCTGGAGAGCCACAGGTTGGCCAGGTCTGCCCTATGGGAACGGACCGATTTGGCAATTGTCTTTCTCACTGCTTCTGCTAATACTGGGGGGGTTTCCCTAAATTTGTTAGTTTTTATTTAATCATTGTCATTTTTTTTAACAAGTAAAGATACCTGCGGCTGTCCGCCGCTATCATCAGGTATCTTTCCACCAGGCCTGCGGGAGCCGTGACAGATACTGTATACATCCTGACAGACACATTTGTAGATGTGTGTTATCTATAGCAGAGAACAATGAGCAGCTGAAAGCTACAAAAAAATAAAATAAAAATAAAATCCACTCAGAAAACGCACATTAAATGACAGTGCCTGCAGATACTAATCATGGCTGACTCTCCGTATACCAGCGCGCAGAAAGATCTTCTATATAAATAGAATAATGGCTCTGTTAATTCTCCTGACAAGAAATGTAATCATATATCACAGCATCACGTGCGTCTATGTGACGCAGCTCCTTAGATAGCCCAGGTTGAAAACATGGCAACCATTCAGCGAAATCTAAATAGTCCTAATTGCCCGCAAACACTGATTATAGTTATACATCAATGTAAGGATATTACTGGAGAACAAAATAAGTTGAGAAAAGGAACCACTGCCGCGAGGAGAGAAATAATTCAGTCTTGTATCCCAGAATCTTATGTTCTCTTATAATACGCTGCTCATTAGCAATCTAAATATACAGTATATACGAATGCGTATGTACTGTATGTGTGTGTGTACGTGTGTGTTTGTGTGTGTGTTTGTGTGTGTGTACGTGTGTGTGGTGACCCCCAAAGTGCACGATGCCTCTATTGACTTACTGTAACAGTTTGTTACACTGAAGTTGTGATGGATTTGTGGGAAGGTTTGATGAAACCGTATTAAACTACCCACCTCTTCCAGATAGGCTTGTTCTCCTACTATATTACTGTCACCTACTGGGTTGAGGCTAGCTAAGGAGAGGTCAGGATGACTTATTCTAGTGGGTGTGGTTCATCAAATCGACAGTGTCTAGGTCGACAATGTTTAGGTCGACCACTAAAGGTCGACAGTCACTAGGTCAACATGGATGGAAGGTCGACAGGGTTTCTAGGTCGACATGTGCTAGGTCGACAGGTCTAAAGGTCGATATGAGGATTTTAAATTTTTTTGGTGTTGTTTTCTTTGTAGAGTGACCGGGATACCAAATTAGTGCACCGCGTCCCCTCGCATGGCTCGCTTCGCTCGCCATGCTTCGGGCATGGTGCCTTCGCTTGGCACACTTTACCGTTCCAATCGAAGTCCACGTGGATCGTTAAGTATGAAAAAATCCCCCCCCAAAAAAATGTGAAAAACTAATGTCGACCTTTAGACCTGTCGACCTAGCACTAGAGATGTGCACTTGAAATTTTTCGGGTTTTGTGTTTTGGTTTTGGGTTCGGTTCCGCGGTCGTGTTTTGGGTTCGACCGCGTTTTGGCAAAACCTCACCGAATTTTTTTTGTCGGATTCGGGTGTGTTTTGGATTCGGGTGTTTTTTTCAAAAAACACTAAAAAACAGCTTAAATCATAGAATTTGGGGGTCATTTTGATCCCAAAGTATTATTAACCTCAAAAACCATAATTTCCACTCATTTTCAGTCTATTCTGAATACCTCACACCTCACAATATTATTTTTAGTCCTAAAATTTGCACCGAGGTCGCTGGATGACTAAGCTAAGCGACCCTAGTGGCCGACACAAACACCGGGCCCATCTAGGAGTGGCACTGCAGTGTCACGCAGGATGGACATTCCAAAAAACACTCCCCAAACAGCACATGACGCAAAGAAAAAAAGAGGCGCAATGAGGTAGCTGTGTGAGTAAGATAAGCGACCCTAGTGGCCGACACAAACACCGGGCCCATCTAGGAGTGGCACTGCAGTGTCACGCAGGATGGCCCTTCCAAAAAACACTCCCCAAACAGCACATGACGCAAAGAAAAATAGAGGCGCAATGAGGTAGCTGTGTGAGTAAGATAAGCGACCCTAGTGGCCGACACAAACACCGGGCCCATCTAGGAGTGGCACTGCAGTGTCACGCAGGATGGCCCTTCCAAAAAACACTCCCCAAACAGCACATGACGCAAAGAAAAATTAAAGAAAAAAGAGGTGCAAGATGGAATTGTCCTTGGGCCCTCCCACCCACCCTTATGTTGTATAAACAGGACATGCACACTTTAACCAACCCATCATTTCAGTGACAGGGTCTGCCACACGACTGTGACTGAAATGACGGGTTGGTTTGGACCCCCACCAAAAAAGAAGCAATTAATCTCTCCTTGCACAAACTGGCTCTACAGAGGCAAGATGTCCACCTCATCATCATCCTCCGATATATCACCGTGTACATCCCCCTCCTCACAGATTATCAATTCGTCCCCACTGGAATCCACTATCTCAGCTCCCTGTGTACTTTGTGGAGGCAATTGCTGCTGGTCAATGTCTCCACGGAGGAATTGATTATAATTCATTTTAATGAACATCATCTTCTCCACATTTTCTGGAAGTAACCTCGTACGCCGATTGCTGACAAGGTGAGCGGCGGCACTAAACACTCTTTCGGAGTACACACTTGTGGGAGGGCAACTTAGGTAGAATAAAGCCAGTTTGTGCAAGGGCCTCCAAATTGCCTCTTTTTCCTGCCAGTATAAGTACGGACTGTGTGACGTGCCTACTTGGATGCGGTCACTCATATAATCCTCCACCATTCTTTCAATGGGGAGAGAATCATATGCAGTGACAGTAGACGACATGTCCGTAATCGTTGACAGGTCCTTCAGTCCGGACCAGATGTCAGCATCAGCAGTCGCTCCAGACTGCTCTGCATCACCGCCAGTGGGTGGGCTCGGAATTCTGAGCCTTTTCCTCGCACCCCCAGTTGCGGGAGAATGTGAAGGAGGAGATGTTGACAGGTCGCGTTCCGCTTGACTTGACAATTTTCTCACCAGCAGGTCTTTGAACCCCAGCAGACTTGTGTCTGCCGGAAAGAGAGATCCAAGGTAGGTTTTAAATCTAGGATCGAGCACGGTGGCCAAAATGTAGTGCTCTGATTTCAACAGATTGACCACCCGTGAATCCTTGTTAAGCGAATTAAGGGCTCCATCCACAAGTCCCACATGCCTAGCGGAATCGCTCCGTGTTAGCTCCTCCTTCAATGTCTTCAGCTTCTTCTGCAAAAGCCTGATGAGGGGAATGACCTGACTCAGGCTGGCAGTGTCTGAACTGACTTCACGTGTGGCAAGTTCAAAGGGCAGCAGAACCTTGCACAACGTTGAAATCATTCTCCACTGCGCTTGAGACAGGTGCATTCCACCTCCTATATCGTGCTGAATTGTATAGGCTTGAATGGCCTTTTGCTGCTCCTCCAACCTCTGAAGCATATATAGGGTTGAATTCCACCTCGTTACCACTTCTAGCTTCAGATGATGGCAGGGCAGGTTCAGGCGTTTTTGGTGTTGCTCCAGTCTTCTGTACGTGGTGCCTGTACGCCGAAAGTGTCCCGCAATTCTTCTGGCCACCGACAGCATCTCTTGCACGCCCCTGTCGTTTTTTAAAAAATTCTGCACCACCAAATTCAACGTATGTGCAAAACATGGGACGTGCTGGAATTTGCCCAGATTTAATGCACACACAATATTGCTGGCGTTGTCCGATGCCACAAATCCACAGGAGAGTCCAATTGGGGTAAGCCATTCCGCGATGATCTTCCTCAGTTGCCGTAAGAGGTTTTCAGCTGTGTGCGTATTCTGGAAACCGGTGATACAAAGCGTAGCCTGCCTAGGAAAGACAAAAGGGGGAGTTTAACCGGGGTTAAATCAGGCGCAAGAAGGGCTGCTGTGCTAATTTTGAGCAGCTGCCACACAAGCAAGACTAGTCAATCCTGCGATTAAAGAAACAACAAATAACAAACAAAATAGCAGGGCTAGAATCAAAAAATTAGATGTGAATTTAACACAACGATATATATCACTAGGAACAAATGGAGATGAATGGACTGAAAAGAAAAGGTACCAAATTATTTATTAACATGGATGATTAAAAGTGCACAGCATTGCCGAAGCAATATAAAATTGGTAAATGATAATAAAATCAATATACAGATCACCGGGGAGCTATTTTGTGTATGTCCGTTCCTTAATTACTGTGGACGTCAGATGATTGGATCAGAATAAACATTGGAACTGGTGGCACAGTTCTGTTGGTGATAGTTACCACAATAATTACCGCTGGAGGAAAGGAGTCCTCTGAATAACGTCCCTTTATATGGATGGGATCTTTGGGGTCCTTAGTCCTCACCAGGTTGCGGATTCCTCACTGCTGAGTTGGTAATTGCGGTGTCATCAATGTGCTGGAATGGATCATCTGATCATCTGGTAGTAGTAGTCCACTAAAGGTCCGGATATGTCTCATGCAGCTTCCCAATAGTAGGTGATCTGAAATGCCTTAAGGCATTTCAGATCACCTACTATTGGGAAGCTGCATGAGACATATCCGGACCTTTAGTGGACTACTACTACCAGATGATCAGATGATCCATTCCAGCACATTGATGACACCGCAATTACCAACTCAGCAGTGAGGAATCCGCAACCTGGTGAGGACTAAGGACCCCAAAGATCCCATCCATATAAAGGGACGTTATTCAGAGGACTCCTTTCCTCCAGCGGTAATTATTGTGGTAACTATCACCAACAGAACTGTGCCACCAGTTCCAATGTTTATTCTGATCCAATCATCTGACGTCCACACTAATTAAGTAACGGACATACACAAAATAGCTCCCCGGTGATCTGTATATTGATTTTATTATCATTTACCAATTTTATATTGCTTCGGCAATGCTGTGCACTTTTAATCATCCATGTTAATAAATAATTTGGTACCTTTTCTTTTCAGTCCATTCATCTCCATTTGTTCCTAGTGATATATATCGTTGTGTTAAATTCACATCTAATTTTTTGATTCTAGCGCTGCTATTTTGTTTGTTATTTGCTGCCTAGGAAAGAGTTGGCGTTTGCGAGATGCTGCTACTGGTGCCGCCGCTGCTGTTCTTGCGGCGGGAGTCCATACATCTACCCAGTGGGCTGTCACAGTCATATAGTCCTGACCCTGCCCTGCTCCACTTGTCCACATGTCCGTGGTTAAGTGGACATTGGGTACAGCTGCATTTTTTAGGACACTGGTGACTCTTTTTCTGAGGTCTGTGTACATTTTCGGTATCGCCTGCCTAGAGAAATGGAACCTAGATGGTATTTGGTACCGGGGACACAGTACCTCCAACAAGTCTCTAGTTGGCTCTGCAGTAATGATGGATACCGGAACCACGTTTCTCACCACCCAGGATGCCAAGGCCTCAGTTATCCGCTTTGCAGCAGGATGACTGCTGTGATATTTCATCTTCCTCGCAAAGGACTGTTGGACAGTCAATTGCTTGGTGGAAGTAGTAAAAGTGGTCTTACGATTTCCCCTCTGGGATGACCATCGACTCCCAGCAGCAACAACAGCAGCGCCAGCAGCAGTAGGCGTTACACGCAAGGATGCATCGGAGGAATCCCAGGCAGGAGAGGAATCGTCAGAATTGCCAGTGACATGGCCTGCAGGACTATTGGCATTCCTGGGGAAGGAGGAAATTGACACTGAGGGAGTTGGTGGGGTGGTTTGCGTGAGCTTGGTTACAAGAGGAAGGGATTTACTGGTCAGTGGACTGCTTCCGCTGTCGCCCAAAGTTTTTGAACTTGTCACTAACTTATTATGAATGCGCTGCAGGTGACGTATAAGGGAGGATGTTCCGAGGTGGTTAACGTCCTTACCCCTACTTATTACAGCTTGACAAAGGCAACACACGGCTTGACAAATGTTGTCCGCATTTCTGTTGAAATACTTCCACACCGAAGAGCTGATTTTTTTGGTATTTTCACCAGGCATGTCAACGGCCATATTCCTCCCACGGACAACAGGTGTCTCCCCGGGTGCCTGACTTAAACAAACCACCTCACCATCAGAATCCTCCTTGTCAATTTCCTCCCCAGCGCCAGCAACACCCATATCCTCCTCATCCTGGTGTACTTCAACACTGACATCTTCAATCTGACTATCAGGAACTGGACTGCGGGTGCTCCTTCCAGCACTTGCAGGGGGCGTGCAAATGGTGGAAGGCGCATGCTCTTCACGTCCAGTGTTGGGAAGGTCAGGCATCGCAACCGACACAATTGGACTCTCCTTGTGGATTTGGGATTTCGAAGAACGCACAGTTCTTTGCGGTGCTTTTGCCAGCTTGAGTCTTTTCATTTTTCTAGCGAGAGGCTGAGTGCTTCCATCCTCATGTGAAGCTGAACCACTAGCCATGAACATAGGCCAGGGCCTCAGCCGTTCCTTGCCACTCCGTGTGGTAAATGGCATATTGGCAAGTTTACGCTTCTCCTCCGACAATTTTATTTTAGATTTTGGAGTCCTTTTTTTACTGATATTTGGTGTTTTGGATTTTACATGCTCTGTACTATGACATTGGGCATCGGCCTTGGCAGACGACGTTGCTGGCATTTCATCGTCTCGGCCACGACTAGTGGCAGCAGCTTCAGCACGAGGTGGAAGTGGATCTTGATCTTTCCCTAATTTTGGAACCTCAACATTTTTGTTCTCCATATTTTAATAGGCACAACTAAAAGGCACCTCAGGTAAACAATGGAGATGGATGGATACTAGTATACTTATGGATGGACGAGCGACTGCCGACACAGAGGTAGCTACAGCCGTGGACTACCGTACTGTGTCTGCTGCTAATATAGACTGGATGATAATGAGATGAAATCAATATATATATATATATATAATATCACTAGTACTGCAGCCGGACAGGTATATATATTTATTATGTAATGACTGATGACGGACCTGCTGGACACTGTCAGCTCAGCAGCACCGCAGACTGCTACAGTAAGCTACTATAGTAGCATGTATAAAGAAGAAAGAAAAAAAAAAAACCACGGGTAGGTGGTATACAATTATGGATGGACGAGCGACTGCCGACACAGAGGTAGCTACAGCCGTGGACTACCGTACTGTGTCTGCTGCTAATATAGACTGGATGATAATGAGATGAAATCAATATATATATATATAATATCACTAGTACTGCAGCCGGACAGGTATATATATTTATTATGTAATGACTGATGACGGACCTGCTGGACACTGTCAGCTCAGCAGCACCGCAGACTGCTACAGTAAGCTACTATAGTAGTATGTATAAAGAAGAAAGAAAAAAAAAAACCACGGGTAGGTGGTATACAATTATGGATGGACGAGCGACTGCCGACACAGAGGTAGCTACAGCCGTGGACTACCGTACTGTGTCTGCTGCTAATATAGACTGGATGATAATGAGATGAAATCAATATATATATATAATATCACACTAGTACTGCAGCCGGACAGGTAGATATATTTATTATGTAATGACTGATGACGGACCTGCTGGACACTGTCAGCTCAGCAGCACTGCAGACTGCTACAGTAAGCTACTATAGTAGTATGTATAAAGAAGAAAGGGAAAAAAAAAAACCACGGGTAGGTGGTATACAATTATGGATGGACGAGCGACTGCCGACACAGAGGTAGCTACAGCCGTGGACTACCGTACTGTGTCTGCTGCTAATATAGACTGGATGATAATGAGATGAAATCAATATATATATATATAATATCACACTAGTACTGCAGCCGGACAGGTATATATATATTTATTATGTAATGACTGATGACGGACCTGCTGGACACTGTCAGCTCAGCAGCACCGCAGACTGCTACAGTAAGCTACTATAGTAGTATGTATAAAGAAGAAAGAAAAAAAAACCACGGGTAGGTGGTATACAATTATGGATGGACGAGCGACTGCCGACACAGAGGTAGCTACAGCCGTGGACTACCGTACTGTGTCTGCTGCTAATATAGACTGGATGATAATGAGATGAAATCAATATATATATATATATAATATCACACTAGTACTGCAGCCGGACAGGTAGATATATTTATTATGTAATGACTGATGACGGACCTGCTGGACACTGTCAGCTCAGCAGCACCGCAGACTGCTACAGTAAGCTACTATAGTAGTATGTATAAAGAAGAAAGAAAAAAAAAACCACGGGTAGGTGGTATACAATATTATATATATATTATATACAATTATATATATATTTATTATATATATATTAAACTGGTGGTGATTATTATAAAGTGCAAATAGGAAATACACAGGTGCGCGGCCAACAGCAGCAGGTAGGAGGAAGGTCAGTTCCTCAAGACTAAACAGTAAAGGAAAAAAGTGTGTACCTGCGCTGGCTGAATAAGGTTAAATTGATAAACTGTCAATAAAAAGACAATAATAATAATAATAATAATAATAATAAAAATAGCAATAATAATAATAATGAAAAATGGATGGTTTGTTCTATATAAAAAGGTAACAATTTAATGGCATATCACATAAGACAGTTATTAAAAATGAAGGAATTCCTCTTGCCACTAGGTGGCAGTAAAAACTTGGTTTAGTTTATCTGGACAACAGTTGATAAATTTCATAGTCTCCAATATTAGAATTGTCCATTCCTATAGGCTAGGACAGCCTCCCTCTGCGCATTCACTGTACTCAATATGTATTTACCAGATCCCCTCGTTGGTGAGCATCAGCCTTGGAACAAGTCCTTTATGTAGCTGTAGGGGTGAGGCCAGGTAGAAGTAGAGATCCAGTGATGGGAGATAGGTCCAAATTATGCCAAGGAGGACACGGCTTTTGCGGGCCGCTGTGGAGAACGGGGTCCAGATAGAGCAAGTGCGCTCAAGTCCAATGAAAGAAAGCTCAACGCGTTTCACTGGTAAGATCCAGCTTCCTCAGGAGCATAAAATCCATCAGCATGGGGTGCTTTATTTATACCCTTACTAATGAGTCCATTAGTGTCACCTGTTTGGGTAATAACTACTTTATAGAAACAAACCATCCAAAACAATATAGAGAACAATCAGACCAAATAATATGTTGAGTATCCATTCATTTATTATATTAGAATCAGAAAACGAGTAAAAATAACCCATTAAAACATAAAAAGAAAATAAGAAGATGTAGATCACGTGACACACCTCGTCACGTGATCGGCAAGGAGGCAATCCCATTGGTCACTAAAAGGTCACATGGTTTCGAGCATGTGACTATGTGCTCAAAATCCCTTCTCCCAAAGTGTATTCTCCTATCTAGGGAGACCTAGGACACTTCCGTCCTCTGTGTGCATGTTGCTTGGACGCGCTCACGTGACGTGCGTCATCGCGTCACGTGAGCGCAACCAACTGATAGAGTCCCCTTCGTGTTGGAGACCCGGAAGTTCAAAGGGTCTTTTGGTGCAGTGATCGTCCTGTCCCGTGTCTTACAAGCATCGGCTTCCGTATCATGCGGTTGACATGGAAACCCGCTCTGTATAACAAATCCCCGGAGCCCTATATAATTGATTCCGGCATATTTTAGTCAAAAAGATATACATTTTATAAACAATAGCAGATCAACGTTTGGTGAGAGATCAATACTTAATAAAATATTTATCATTAGACAGGTAACATTTATTAAAAATAAAAATAGAAATAGACCCAAAAATCATTTGCCTATACAGGCCCTTATGTATCCACATAGAGTTAGATACTTTGCTGTTATTAAGTTTCAAAAAGGAGTGCATATAAGGATGAGATCTATTGTCTCTTTTATGATCTTACTGGTCATAGGTCACAAACGTCATTCTTATCTAAAGTATGTTACCTTTTGACATATATCTGATGAATTGTATTAAGCTAATAGTGAGGGTATCTATACCCATAAGGGTGCTCATATTTGTAGGTTAGTCTATCTAATGATCTACACAAATAGTATATATCTATATAGAGCCGATGTTAATATTAATCTAAATCTTAATCGTATGGTGATCCCAATTTCAATGATATCATCATTGGTATTACCTTTAGTGCCGATGACAGTCATAAGAATCATATATAAAATTGGAATTTTAGAGACAGATTATATGAGTCATAATTTTGAAAGACAAAAGGAATTCCACATGATCCTAAATAACCGAGTTTAGTTCAATAGCCTCGTTTAGACGATCTGGGTGTAATGAATTATATTTAAGCATCCAAAAAACTTCCCTACGACATAGTTGGTTGAACCTGTCGCCCCCTCTGTCGGTTGGAGTGACATGTTCCAAACAGACAATAGAAAGACAGGCAGGGTTGCCTTCATGTTTTGTTAAATAGTGCCGTGACACACTGTGTGTCCCCAGCTTGCGTATTATGTTGCGACGATGCTCCATAAAACGTGTATGTATCGCTCTCGTGGTCCTGCCTACGTAATTTAGGCCACAACCGCATGTTAGTACATATATCACGAATCTTGAATCGCAATTCATGAAGGATTTCAACATAAATTTCTCAGAGGAACCGGGTATAGAGATATGTGTAGTCTTGCGGTCCATATGGTGACACATAGTGCATCTGTTCTTACCACATCTATGAAAGCCTACGGGTTTGGTGGTTAGCCAGTCTGAACCTTCTCCTCGTCCTTTCGTTAAAGTAGATCTAAAGTGGCTGGGTGCCAGAATGGTTTTTAGGGCCCTATTTTTCTTATAAACAATCTGTGGTTTATTCGGTAGGATGCTTCCCAAGATATTGTCCTGTTTTAGTATTCTATAATTCCGACTTACAATAGTCTTAATTTCGTTGGCGCATCTGTTAAATTTACATATGAACGCCAAATCTCTTTCTTGTGTGTCCTGATTAGCAACTTTATTTTGAGACGGACGAAGTAGGTCTTGTCTGTCCATATTTAGAACCTCCTTAAGGGCCTCATCAAGAATATGTTGAGGGTATTCTCTACTTTTAAAGGAGTTTATAAGTTGGTTTGCCTGTATTTTAAAAGTATCTATATTTGAACAGTTACGTCTAAGTCGCATTAGTTGCCCTTTGGGGATATTATTCTTCCATGGGGCATAGTGGGCACTTTTATAATGTAAATATGAATTGAAACTATGAAAATATGAAACTGGTTTAGTAAAATTGGATGTAATGATGGTGTTTTCCCTTGTCTCGAGGGTCACATCCAGGAAATTTACACGGCTCCTATCATAAGTGAAGGTGAAATTAAGATTGTGCATATTGGATTGAAGATGTGCAACAAAAGAAGTAGCTGAGAGAAGGTCCCCATCCCAAATAATAAATAGATCATCAATGTACCGCCCATAGAAAACCAGGTTCGCCTCCCAAGCCGCATCCCACACATGGGCGTCATCGAAGTCCCCCATGTAGAGGTTCGCATAGCTGGGGGCGAACCTGGTTCCCATGGCGGTACCTGATAGTTGCAAATAATATTTGTGATTAAAAGTAAAATAATTGTGTGTGAGAATGAAGTGAATACATTGTACGAGAAAAGATTGATGTTGTTCCTCAAGATCCTGCATCTTACGTAACAAATCTGTAATGACTTTAATACCCATGGTGTGAGGTATATTGGTATAAAGTGCCTGAACGTCCAGTGTCAGGAAAGCAAATGTATCTTTCCACTGGATATGTTGAATTTTGTTTAGAAAATCTTTAGTGTCTCTTAGGTGTGATTTCAATAATGGTACATATGGTTGAAGAAAAGCATCAATATAAAAAGACAAATTAGAAGTGAGTGAATTAATACCAGAAATAATTGGGCGTCCCGGTGGTGCAGTGAGGGACTTGTGAATTTTAGGGAGGAAATAAAAAGTGGGAATAGTGGGGAAGTGAGGTAATAGGAACCGGCAATAGGCAAAAGCCGTGTCCTCCTTGGCATAATTTGGACCTATCTCCCATCACTGGATCTCTACTTCTACCTGGCCTCACCCCTACAGCTACATAAAGGACTTGTTCCAAGGCTGATGCTCACCAACGAGGGGATCTGGTAAATACATATTGAGTACAGTGAATGCGCAGAGGGAGGCTGTCCTAGCCTATAGGAATGGACAATTCTAATATTGGAGACTATGAAATTTATCAACTGTTGTCCAGATAAACTAAACCAAGTTTTTACTGCCACCTAGTGGCAAGAGGAATTCCTTCATTTTTAATAACTGTCTTATGTGATATGCCATTAAATTGTTACCTTTTTATATAGAACAAACCATCCATTTTTCATTATTATTATTATTGCTATTTTTATTATTATTATTATTATTGTCTTTTTATTGACAGTTTATCAATTTAACCTTATTCAGCCAGCGCATGTACACACTTTTTTCCTTTACTTATTTCCTTTACTTTTTTCCTGGTGGTGATTATTAAACTGGTGGTCAGGTCACTGGTCACACTATCAGCAACTTGCAAGTAGTACTCCTAAGCAGACAATCACAATATATATTATACTGGTGGTCAGTGTGGTCACAATGGCAGTGTGGCACTCTGGCAGCAAAAGTGTGCACTGTACGTTATATGTACTCCTGAGTCCTGCTCTCAGACTCTAACTGCTCCCCACTGTCAGTGTCTCCCCCACAAGTCAGATATACATTATACAGTCACACTATCTATCTATCACTTCAGCAAGTAGTAGTACTCCTCCTAATGCTCCCCAAAATTACAACTGTGTCTCTCTCTACTCTAGTCTCACTCTCTTCTCTATAAACGGAGAGGACGCCAGCCACGTCCTCTCCCTATGAATCTCAATGCACGTGTGAAAATGGCGGCGACGCGCCGCTCCTTATATAGAATCCGAGTCTCGCGATAGAATCCGAGCCTCGCGAGAATCCGACAGCGGGATGATGACGTTCGGGCGCGCTCGGGTTAACCGAGCAAGGCGGGAAGATCCGAGTCGCTCGGCCCCGTGTAAAAAAAAATGAAGCTCGGGCGGGTTCGGATTCCGAGGAACCGAACCCGCTCATCTCTACCTAGCACATGTCGACCTAGAAACCCTGTTGACCTTCCATCCATGTCGACCTAGTGAGTGTCGACCTATAGTGGTCGACCTAAACATTGTCGACCTAGACACTGTCGATCTTCAGACCGGATCCCATTCTACTTACCATGTGCAAAGGTTTTAGGCAGGTGTGGAAAAAATGCTGCAAAGTAAAGGGCTATATGCACGATTATTTTGACCAATATGGCTGATATGACGAATCTGAACAATATATCGTTCACATCATATAGTGTGTATGGTAGAGATGTGCACTTGAAATTTTTCGGGTTTTGTGTTTTGGTTTTGGGTTGGGTTCCGCGGCTGTGTTTTGGGTTTGACCGCGTTTTGGCAAAACCTCACCGAATTTTTTTTTTTCGGATTCGGGTGTGTTTTGGATTCGGGTGTTTTTTTCAAAAAAACACTAAAAAACAGCTTAAATCATAGAATTTGGGGGTCATATTGATCCCAAAGTATTATTACCCTCAAAAACCATAATTTCCACTCATTTTCAGTCTATTCTGAATACCTCACACCTCACAATATTATTTTTAGTCCTAAAATTTGCACCGAGGTCGCTGGATGACTAAGCTAAGCGACCCTAGTGGCCGACACAAACACCTGGCCCATCTAGGAGTGGCACTGCAGTGTCACGCAGGATGGCCCTTCCAAAAAACACTCCCCAAACAGCACATGACGCAAAGAAAAAAAGAGGCGCAATGAGGTAGCTGTGTGAGTAAGATAAGCGACCCTAGTGGCCGACACAAACACCTGGCCCATCTAGGAGTGGCACTGCAGTGTCACGCAGGATGGCCCTTCCAAAAAACACTCCCCAAACAGCACATGACGCAAAGAAAAAAAGAGGCGCAATGAGGTAGCTGTGTGAGTAAGATAAGCGACCCTAGTGGCCGACACAAACACCTGGCCCATCTAGGAGTGGCACTGCAGTGTCACGCAGGATGGCCCTTCCAAAAAACACTCCCCAAACAGCACATGACGCTAAGAAAAAAAGAGGCGCAATGAGGTAGCTGTGTGAGTAAGATAAGCGACCCTAGTGGCCGACACAAACACCGGGCCCATCTAGGAGTGGCACTGCAGTGTCACGCAGGATGGCCCTTCCAAAAAACACTCCCCAAACAGCACATGACGCAAAGAAAAAAAGAGGTGCAATGAGGTAGCTGTGTGAGTAAGATAAGCGACCCTAGTGGCCGACACAAACACCTGGCCCATCTAGGAGTGGCACTGCAGTGTCACGCAGGATGGCCCTTCCAAAAAACACTCCCCAAACAGCACATGACGTAAAGAAAAAAAGAGGCGCAATGAGGTAGCTGTGTGAGTAAGATAAGCGACCCTAGTGGCCGACACAAACACCTGGCCCATCTAGGAGTGGCACTGCAGTGTCACGCAGGATGGCCCTTCCAAAAAACACTCCCCAAACAGCACATGACGCAAAGAAAAAAAGAGGCACAATGAGGTAGCTGTGTGAGTAAGATAAGTGACCCTAGTGGCCGACACAAACACCTGGCCCATCTAGGAGTGGCACTGCAGTGTCACGCAGGATGGCCCTTCCAAAAAACACTCCCCAAACAGCACATGACGCAAAGAAAAATTAAAGAAAAAAGAGGTGCAAGATGGAATTGTCCTTGGGCCCTCCCACCCACCCTTATGTTGTATAAACAGGAAATGCACACTTTAACCAACCCATCATTTCAGTGACAGGGTCTGCCACACGACTGTGACTGAAATGACGGGTTGGTTTGGACCCCCACCAAAAAAGAAGCAATTAATCTCTCCTTGCACAAACTGGCTCTACAGAGGCAAGATGTCCACCTCATCATCATCCTCCGATATATCACCGTGTACATCCCCCTCCTCACAGATTATCAATTCGTCCCCACTGGAATCCACCATCTCAGCTCCCTGTGTACTTTTTGGAGGCAATTGCTGCTGGTCAATGTCTCCACGGAGGAATTGATTATAATTCATTTTAATGAACATCATCTTCTCCACATTTTCTGGAAGTAACCTCGTACGCCGATTGCTGACAAGGTGAGCGGCGGCACTAAACACTCTTTCGGAGTACACACTTGTGGGAGGGCAACTTAGGTAGAATAAAGCCAGTTTGTGCAAGGGCCTCCAAATTGCCTCTTTTTCCTGCCAGTATAAGTACGGACTGTGTGACGTGCCTACTTGGATGCGGTCACTCATATAATCCTCCACCATTCTTTCAATGGGGAGAGAATCATATGCAGTGACAGTAGACGACATGTCCGTAATCGTTGTCAGGTCCTTCAGTCTGGACCAGATGTCAGCATCAGCAGTCGCTCCAGACTGCCCTGCATCACCGCCAGCGGGTGGGCTCGGAATTCTGAGCCTTTTCCTCGCACCCCCAGTTGCGGGAGAATGTGAAGGAGGAGATGTTGACAGGTCGCGTTCCGCTTGACTTGACAATTTTCTCACCAGCAGGTCTTTGAACCCCAGCAGACTTGTGTCTGCCGGAAAGAGAGATCCAAGGTAGGTTTTAAATCTAGGATCGATCACGGTGGCCAAAATTTAGTGCTCTGATTTCAACAGATTGACCACCCGTGAATCCTTGTTAAGCGAATTAAGGGCTCCATCCACAAGTCCCACATGCCTAGCGGAATCGCTCCGTGTTAGCTCCTCCTTCAATGTCTCCAGCTTCTTCTGCAAAAGCCTGATGAGGGGAATGACCTGACTCAGGCTGGCAGTGTCTGAACTGACTTCACGTGTGGCAAGTTCAAAGGGCAGCAGAACCTTGCACAACGTTGAAATCATTCTCCACTGCGCTTGAGACCGGTGCATTCCACCTCCTATATCGTGCTGAATTGTATAGGCTTGAATGGCCTTTTGCTGCTCCTCCAACCTCTGAAGCATATATAGGGTTGAATTCCACCTCGTTACCACTTCTAGCTTCAGATGATGGCAGGGCAGGTTCAGGCGTTTTTGGTGTTGCTCCAGTCTTCTGTACGTGGTGCCTGTACGCCGAAAGTGTCCCGCAATTCTTCTGGCCACCGACAGCATCTCTTGCACGCCCCTGTCGTTTTTTAAAAAATTCTGCACCACCAAATTCAAGGTATGTGCAAAACATGGGACGTGCTGGAATTTGCCCATATTTAATGCACACACAATATTGCTGGCGTTGTCCGATGCCACAAATCCACAGGAAAGTCCAATTGGGGTAAGCCATTCCGCGATGATCTTCCTCAGTTGCCGTAAGAGGTTTTCAGCTGTGTGCGTATTCTGGAAACCGGTGATACAAAGCGTAGCCTGCCTAGGAAAGAGTTGGCGTTTGAGAGATGCTGCTACTGGTGCCGCCGCTGCTGTTCTTGCGGCGGGAGTCCATACATCTACCCAGTGGGCTGTCACAGTCATATAGTCCTGACCCTGCCCTGCTCCACTTGTCCACATGTCCGTGGTTAAGTGGACATTGGGTACAACTGCATTTTTTAGGACACTGGTGAGTCTTTTTCTGACGTCCGTGTACATTCTCGGTATCGCCTGCCTAGAGAAGTGGAACCTAGATGGTATTTGGTAACGGGGGCACACTACCTCAAGAAGTTAGATTGGTTAGGTTTGGAGAGTAGACACAAATGGGCGCAGATGCAGCCAAGGCGTTAAAAGGCCTAGATAAATGTCACCACATTTAAAGTAAGAGATATTCAGATAGAAAGTTTAAGCCTTTTTACACCCTTAGCGCAATTCACAAAATAACGTCCCTTCTTATCTTTTTGGATGTCAAGCTTCCTCCTCGTTCTTCTTCTGGGGAGGAGACTCTGATCCGTGTATTCCAACACGATATGAAAGAAAAAGACAACCACCAATGTGCAGGATCTTCTTTCACAAATAGTCTCTATATATAGTGTCTCTATAGTGAGGTACAAGCTTCAGCATACCAAACACTCGTTTGGACAAATAGCAATATGTGATTTAAAAATCTTTCATCTTCCGTTTCTTTAATATTCGTGTAGTATAGTGATTTGAAGTGAAGGATAGTCCAATCTGGAACGTACCCAAAACTCACACATTAAGTGTAGACCATAAACACATCTAGGTATCTTTGGGGTATATTGCGTACCCGAACTCACAGTGTGCGACGTAGAATCACTCGTGTAAAGGTATCTTTTAACAGGGATAATTCAATATTCCTTTTCTCTCTCGGAGATCTCGTGTGCTCAGTGTAGATATAAGAAGAAAAAGAAAAAGCAATTTTCGTGCAGAGTGTTTTTGATAAAAGTGAAAATTTAAAATGCTCAAAGGGTAAATCCTTCACCACTTTACTTTATATGTAAACTCCACCCAAAATAGGGGGGAAGGGAAATTAGTAAATCTAACGACCCATACAAGGGAGACCACTGGAATGCGTACCCAGCACTCACACAGCCAGTGCTGGTTCTAAACGTATCTAGGTATCTTTGGGATCAATTCATATGGCGTACCCGAACTCACAGTGTGGAGCGTGTGGTAGTTCGTATAAAGGTATCTTTAAGGGCCCAGTGCTGCTCTTCCAGTAGGTCTTCAACCATTCATGGATTCGCTCGAGCAGGAAAGTAAGATAAAACAGAAAGAAGATACTGTGTAGTACGTTCTAAAAGGAATGAATTTAATGGTATCGCTCAAACTATAGCGTACCTCACTCACACTTCACAAGAGTATTATATACACATCAAGGTATCTTTAAACATTTCTCATATCGATTAGGTGCATTCAAACCAGGGATGGGTGCTCAAGAGAGAAGCTGATCATGGGGAAGTGCGTACCGAACACTCACAAAGGAAATGAGGGAATCAAGTATATCAAGGTTTCTTTAACACATGAAAGACTCTTCAAGCAGTCCGTACCCCAACTCACACTCTGTGGTGTAGTGCTGCTCCTATCAAGGTATCTTTCTCAGATGGTCAAAAAAATGCCCCCTTCTCCAATAATTTTCTTCTGACGCAACATATGTCCACCATTTGTTCCATAAAAACCAGTAATTTATTTAAACAGAATGAAAAAGTCCAAATTCCAAAAAAGGACAAGATATCCCAATAAAGACAGAGCAATAAAAAATAAAAAATAAAAAAGATTAAAAAACAGTTTTCCAGCTAAAATAGCTAATGGCTACTCACACTCCTGAGGCAGTATCAACGCGTTTCGGTCATGTGACCTTTATCAAGATAGTATCTTGATAAAGGTCACATGACCGAAACGCGTTGATACTGCCTCAGGAGTGTGAGTAGCCATTAGCTATTTTAGCTGGAAAACTGTTTTTTAATCTTTTTTATTTTTTATTTTTTATTGCTCTGTCTTTATTGGGATATCTTGTCCTTTTTTGGAATTTGGACTTTTTCATTCTGTTTAAATAAATTACTGGTTTTTATGGAACAAATGGTGGACATATGTTGCGTCAGAAGAAAATTATTGGAGAAGGGGGCATTTTTTTGACCATCTGAGAAAGATACCTTGATAGGAGCAGCACTACACCACAGAGTGTGAGTTGGGGTACGGACTGCTTGAAGAGTCTTTCATGTGTTAAAGAAACCTTGATATACTTGATTCCCTCATTTCCTTTGTGAGTGTTCGGTACGCACTTCCCCATGATCAGCTTCTCTCTTGAGCACCCATCCCTGGTTTGAATGCACCTAATCGATATGAGAAATGTTTAAAGATACCTTGATGTGTATATAATACTCTTGTGAAGTGTGAGTGAGGTACGCTATAGTTTGAGCGATACCATTAAATTCATTCCTTTTAGAACGTACTACACAGTATCTTCTTTCTGTTTTATCTTACTTTCCTGCTCGAGCGAATCCATGAATGGTTGAAGACCTACTGGAAGAGCAGCACTGGGCCCTTAAAGATACCTTTATACGAACTACCACACGCTCCACACTGTGAGTTCGGGTACGCCATATGAATTGATCCCAAAGATACCTAGATACGTTTAGAACCAGCACTGGCTGTGTGAGTGCTGGGTACGCATTCCAGTGGTCTCCCTTGTATGGGTCGTTAGATTTACTAATTTCCCTTCCCCCCTATTTTGGGTGGAGTTTACATATAAAGTAAAGTGGTGAAGGATTTACCCTTTGAGCATTTTAAATTTTCACTTTTATCAAAAACACTCTGCACGAAAATTGCTTTTTCTTTTTCTTCTTATATCTACACTGAGCACACGAGATCTCCGAGAGAGAAAAGGAATATTGAATTATCCCTGTTAAAAGATACCTTTACACGAGTGATTCTACGTCGCACACTGTGAGTTCGGGTACGCAATATACCCCAAAGATACCTAGATGTGTTTATGGTCTACACTTAATGTGTGAGTTTTGGGTACGTTCCAGATTGGACTATCCTTCACTTCAAATCACTATACTACACGAATATTAAAGAAACGGAAGATGAAAGATTTTTAAATCACATATTGCTATTTGTCCAAACGAGTGTTTGGTATGCTGAAGCTTGTACCTCACTATAGAGACACTATATATAGAGACTATTTGTGAAAGAAGATCCTGCACATTGGTGGTTTCTTTCATATCGTGTTGGAATACACGGATCAGAGTCTCCTCCCCAGAAGAAGAACGAGGAGGAAGCTTGACATCCAAAAAGATAAGAAGGGACGTTATTTTGTGAATTGCGCTAAGGGTGTAAAAAGGCTTAAACTTTCTATCTGAATACCTCAAGAAGTTGTCTAGTTCCCTGTGAACTAACGGCGGATACCGGACGCACGTCTAACACCAACATAGTTGTCAAGGCCTCAGTTATCCGCTTTGCAACAGGATGACTGCTGTGATATTTCATCTTCCTCGCAAAGGACTGTTGGACAGTCAATTGCTTACTGGAAGTAGTACAAGTGGGCTTACGACTTCCCCTCTGGGATGACCATCGACTCCCAGCAGCAACAACAGCAGCGCCAGCAGCAGTAGGCGTTACACGCAAGGATGCATCGGAGGAATCCCAGGCAGGAGAGGAATCGTCAGAATTGCCAGTGACATGGCCTGCAGGACTATTGGCATTCCTGGGGAAGGAGGAAATTGACACTGAGGGAGTTGGTGGGGTGGTTTGCGTGAGCTTGGTTACAAGAGGAAGGGATTTACTGGTCAGTGGACTGCTTCCGCTGTCACCCAAAGTTTTTGAACTTGTCACTGACTTATTATGAATGCGCTGCAGGTGACGTATAAGGGAGTATGTTCCGAGGTGGTTAACGTCCTTACCCCTACTTATTACAGCTTGACAAAGGCAACACACGGCTTGACACCTGTTGTCCGCATTTCTGTTGAAATACTTCCACACCGAAGAGCTGATTTTTTTGGTATTTTCACCAGGCATGTCAACGGCCATATTCCTCCCACGGACAACAGGTGTCTCCCCGGGTGCCTGACTTAAACAAACCACCTCACCATCAGAATCCTCCTGGTCAATTTCCTCCCCAGCGCCAGCAACACCCATATCCTCCTCATCCTGGTGTACTTCAACACTGACATCTTCAATCTGACTATCAGGAACTGGACTGCGGGTGCTCCTTCCAGCACTTGCAGGGGGCGTGCAAATGGTGGAAGGCGCATGCTCTTCACGTCCAGTGTTGGGAAGGTCAGGCATCGCAACCGACACAATTGGACTCTCCTTGTGGATTTGGGATTTCGAAGAACGCACAGTTCTTTGCGGTGCTACTGCTTTTGCCAGCTTGAGTCTTTTCATTTTTCTAGCGAGAGGCTGAGTGCTTCCATCCTCATGTGAAGCTGAACCACTAGCCATGAACATAGGCCAGGGCCTCAGCCGTTCCTTGCCACTCCGTGTGGTAAATGGCATATTGGCAAGTTTACGCTTCTCCGACGACAATTTTATTTTAGATTTTGGAGTCCTTTTTTTACTGATATTTGGTGTTTTGGATTTTACACGCTCTGTACTATGACATTGGGCATCGGCCTTGGCAGACGACGTTGCTGGCATTTCATCGTCTCGGCCATGACTAGTGGCAGCAGCTTCAGCACGAGGTGGAAGTGGATCTTGATCTTTCCCTAATTTTGGAACCTCAACATTTTTGTTCTCCATATTTTAATAGGCACAACTAAAAGGCACCTCAGGTAAACAATGGAGATGGATGGATACTAGTATACTTATGAATGGATGAGCGACTGCCGACACAGAGGTAGCTACAGCCGTGGACTACCGTACTGTGTCTGCTGCTAATATAGACTGGATGATAATGAGATGAAATCAATATATATATATATATATATATATATATATAATATCACTAGTACTGCAGCCGGACAGGTATATATATTTATTATGTAATGACTGATGACGGACCTGCTGGACACTGTCAGCTCAGCAGCACCGCAGACTGCTACAGTAAGCTACTATAGTAGTATGTATAAAGAAGAAAGGAAAAAAAAAAAACACGGGTAGGTGGTATACAATTATGGATGGACGAGCGACTGCCGACACAGAGGTAGCTACAGCCGTGGACTACCGTACTGTGTCTGCTGCTAATATAGACTGGATGATAATGAGATGAAATCAATATATATATATATATATATAATATCACTAGTACTGCAGCCGGACAGGTATATATATTTATTATGTCATGACTGATGATGGACCTGCTGGACACTGTCAGCTCAGCAGCACCGCAGACTGCTACAGTAAGCTACTATAGTAGTATGTATAAAGAAGAAAGGAAAAAAAAAACCACGGGTAGGTGGTATACAATTATGGATGGACGAGCGACTGCCGACACAGAGGTAGCTACAGCCGTGGACTACCGTACTGTGTCTGCTGCTAATATAGACTGGATGATAAAGAGATGAAATCAATATATATATATATAATATCACTAGTACTGCAGCCGGACAGGTATATATATTTATTATGTAATGACTGATGACGGACCTGCTGGACACTGTCAGCTCAGCAGCACCGCAGACTGCTACAGTAAGCTACTATAGTAGTATGTATAAAGAAGAAAGGAAAAAAAAAAAACCACGGGTAGGTGGTATACAATTATGGATGGACGAGCGACTGCCGACACAGAGGTAGCTACAGCCGTGGACTACCATACTGTGTCTGCTGCTAATATAGACTGGATGATAATGAGATGAAATCAATATATATATATATATATATAATATCACTAGTACTGCAGCCGGACAGGTATATATATTTATTATGTAATGACTGATGACGGACCTGCTGGACACTGTCAGCTCAGCAGCACCGCAGACTGCTACAGTAAGCTACTATAGTAGTATGTATAAAGAAGAAAGGAAAAAAAAAAAAACACGGGTAGGTGGTATACAATTATGGATGGACGAGCGACTGCCGACACAGAGGTAGCTACAGCCGTGGACTACCGTACTGTGTCTGCTGCTAATATAGACTGGATGATAATGAGATGAAATCAATATATATATATATATATATAATATCACTAGTACTGCAGCCGGACAGGTATATATATTTATTATGTAATGACTGATGACGGACCTGCTGGACACTGTCAGCTCAGCAGCACCGCAGACTGCTACAGTAAGCTACTATAGTAGTATGTATAAAGAAGAATGAAAAAAAAAAAACCACGGGTAGGTGGTATACAATTATGGATGGACGAGCGACTGCCGACACAGAGGTAGCTACAGCCGTGGACTACCGTACTGTGTCTGCTGCTAATATAGACTGGATGATAATGAGATATAATCAATATATATATATATATATAATATCACTAGTACTGCAGCCGGACAGGTATATATATTTATTATGTAATGACTGATGACGGACCTGCTGGACACTGTCAGCTCAGCAGCACCGCAGACTGCTACAGTAAGCTACTATAGTAGTATGTATAAAGAAGAATGAAAAAAAAAAAACCACGGGTAGGTGGTATACAATTATGGATGGACGAGCGACTGCCGACACAGAGGTAGCTACAGCCGTGGACTACCGTACTGTGTCTGCTGCTAATATAGACTGGATGATAATGAGATGAAATCAATATATATATATATATATATATATAATATCACTAGTACTGCAGCCGGACAGGTATATATATTTATTATGTAATGACTGATGACGGACCTGCTGGACACTGTCAGCTCAGCAGCACCGCAGACTGCTACAGTAAGCTACTATAGTAGTATGTATAAAGAAGAAAGGAAAAAAAAAACCACGGGTAGGTGGTATACAATATTATATATATATTATATACAATTATATATATATATATATATATATATATATATATATATATATTAAACTGGTGGTGATTATTAAACTGGTGGTCAGGTCACTGGTCACACTATCAGCAACTTGCAAGTAGTACTCCTAAGCAGACAATCACAATATATATTATACTGGTGGTCAGTGTGGTCATAATGGCAGTGTGGCACTCTGGCAGCAAAAGTGTGCACTGTACGTTATATGTACTCCTGAGTCCTGCTCTCAGACTCTAACTGCTCCCCACTATCAGTGTCTCCCCCACTAGTCAGATATACACGTCACACTATCTATCACTTCAGCAAGTAGTAGTACTCCTCCTAATGCTCCCCAAAATTACTACTGTGTCTCTCTCTAGTAGTCTCACTCTCTTCTCTATAAACGGAGAGGACGCCAGCCACGTCCTCTCCCTATGAATCTCAATGCACGTGTGAAAATGGCGGCGACGCGCGGCTCCTTATATAGAATCCGAGTCTCGCGATAGAATCCGAGCCTCGCGAGAATCCGACAGCGGGATGATGACGTTCGGGGCGCGCTCGGGTTAACCGAGCAAGGCGGGAAGATCCGAGTCGCTCGGCCCCGTGTAAAAAAAAATGAAGTTCGGGCGGGTTCGGATTCCGAGGAACCGAACCCGCTCATCTCTAGTGTATGGTCCTAGCAATCAACGAAGCGTGCACACACGCTCGTTGATTGCAGGTCGGAGGTGCTGCATGCTCAATGTGAGCAATGTCACTTGTGACATCGCTCATCGCGGCATGTGTGTACGGAGCTGCGATGAGCGATGTTGACAATGTGACATTGCTCCTCCTCCCTGGCAACGTCTTCCTCCCCGTCAGCGGCTCCCTCCCCGCCAGCGGCTTTCTAGCAGAGCCGCTGACGGGATCACAGTACCCACTGGCCCACCAATTAAATTTCCACTGTGCCACCAACGTAATAAAAAATTAATTATAATGGGTTCAATTATATATATATATATATATATATATAAAAATATAAAAAATATAAAGTCCAAAGGTGCGGCACTCCCAGCGGCTTGAATAAAGGACAACAGCAGGGCATGCATGTTGACAACGTTTTAATGCATTTATTGTGGCATAAAAGACCTGATGACAATGCCGCAATGAAGGCAGTGAAACGTTGTCTACACACATGCCCTGCTGTTGTCCTTTATTCAAGCCGCTAGGAATGCCGCACCTTTGGACTTTATGTGACTATTATTTGTCGAGGCACCCGGCGCAGTAACGCGGTCTTAATGGGAGAGCCGGGCACTCTGGTCTGTGTGTGTATGTGTATATATATATATATATATATATTATATTATATTATATTTTATATATATGTATATATATATATATATATATATATATACATACATATACACATACAGGGCTGTTTCTAGTCAATTTGGTTCCCAGTGCGAGATTTCAAAATGCGCCCCCCCCACCCCCATTGACATGAAAAAAATGCGCCTCCCCCCACATAGATATAAAAAGAAAAAGTTTGCGCGCGCCTTCCTCGCGCTCCCCGAAAGGGGGCATGGCCTCATTAAAATGGGCGTGGTCTCATTGAAATGGGTGTGGCCTCATCTGAAAAGACTGCCTTACATCCCAGTTTTTGACCTTGCACCAACAGATCACGGCCACCACGGGAAAAAAAATAAGATTTTACTTACCGATAAATCTATTTCTCGTAGTCCGTAGTGGATGCTGGGACTCCGTCAGGACCATGGGGGGGATAGCGGCTCCGCAGGAGACAGGGCACAAAATTTAAAAGTTTGACCACTAGGTGGTGTGTACTGGCTCCTCCCCCTATGACCCTCCTCCAAGCCTCAGTTAGGATACTGTGCCCGGACGAGCGTACACAATAAGGAAGGATTTTGAATCCCGGGTAAGACTCATACCAGCCACACCAATCACACCGTACAACTTGTGATCTGAACCCAGTTAACAGTATGACAAACGTAGGAGCCTCTGAACAGACGGCTCACAACAATAACAACCCGATTTTTTTTGTAACAATAACTATGTACAAGTATTGCAGACAATCCGCACTTGGGATGGGCGCCCAGCATCCACTACGGACTACGAGAAATAGATTTATCGGTAAGTAAAATCTTATTTTCTCTGACGTCCTAGTGGATGCTGGGACTCCGTCAGGACCATGGGGATTATACCAAAGCTCCCAAACGGGCGGGAGAGTGCGGATGACTCTGCAGCACCGAATGAGAGAACTCCAGGACCTCCTTAGCCAGGGTATCAAATTTGTAGAATTTTACAAACGTGTTCTCCCCTGACCACGTAGCTGCTCGGCAGAGTTGTAATGCCGAGACCCCTCGGGCAGCCGCCCAAGATGAGCCCACCTTCCTTGTGGAATGGGCCTTGACAGATTTAGGCTGTGGCAGGCCTGCCACAGAATGTGCAAGTTGAATTGTGCTACAAATCCAACGAGCAATCGTCTGCTTAGAAGCAGGAGCACCCAGCTTGTTGGGTGCATACAGTATAAACAGCGAGTCAGATTTTCTGACTCCAGCCGTCCTTGAAATATATATTTTCAATGCTCTGACAACGTCCAGCAACTTGGAATCCTCCAAATCGCTAGTAGCCGCAGGCACCACAATAGGCTGGTTCAGGTGAAACGCTGAAACCACCTTAGGCAGAAAGTGAGGACGCGTCCGCAGTTCTGCCCTGTCCGAATGGAAAATCAGATATGGGCTTTTATACGATAAAGCCGCCAATTCTGACACTCTCCTGGCTGAAGCCAGGGCCAGTAGCATGGTTACTTTCCATGTAAGATATTTCAAATCCACCGATTTGAGTGGCTCAAACCAATGGGATTTGAGAAAATCCAAAACTACATTAAGATCCCACGGTGCCACTGGGGGCACAACCGGGGGCTGTATATGTAGTACTCCTTTTACAAAAGTCTGGACTTCAGGAACTGAAGCCAATTCTTTCTGGAAGAAAATCGACAGGGCCGAAATTTGAACCTTAATGGACCCTAATTTGAGGCCCATAGACAATCCTGTTTGTAGGAAATGTAGGAATCGACCCAGTTGAAATTCCTCCGTCGGGGCCTTCCTGGCCTCACACCACGCAACATATTTTCTCCAAATGCGGTGATAATGTTGTGCAGTCACCTCCTTCCTGGCTTTTACCAGGGTAGGGATGACCTCTTCCGGAATGCCTTTTTCCCTTAGGATTCGGCGTTCAACCGCCATGCCGTCAAACGCAGCCGCGGTAAGTCTTGGAATAGACACGGTCCCTGCTGAAGCAGGTCCCGTCTTAGAGGTAGAGGCCACGGATCTTCCGTGAGCATCTCCTGAAGTTCCGGGTACCAAGTTCTTCTTGGCCAATCCGGAGCCACGAGTATCGTTCTTACTCCCCTTTGCCGTATAATTCTCAATACTTTTGGTATGAGAGGCAGAGGAGGAAACACATACACTGACTGGTACACCCATGGTGTTACCAGAGCGTCTACAGCTATTGCCTGAGGGTCTCTTGACCTGGCGCAATACCTGTCCAGTTTTTTGTTGAGGCGGGACGCCATCATGTCCACCATTGGTCTTTCCCAATGGACCACAATCATGTGGAAGACTTCTGGATGAAGTCCCCACTCTCCCGGGTGCAGATCGTGTCTGCTGAGGAAGTCTGCTTCCCAGTTGTCCACTCCCGGGATGAACACAGCTGACAGTGCTAACACATGATTTTCTGCCCAGCGGAGAATCCTTGCAGCTTCTGCCATTGCCCTCCTGCTTCTTGTGCCGCCCTGTCTGTTTACGTGGGCGACTGCCGTGATGTTGTCCGACTGAATCAACACCGGCTGACCCTGAAGCAGAGGTTTTGCCAGGCTTAGAGCATTGTAGATTGCTCTTAGCTCCAGTATATTTATGTGAAGAGACGTCTCCAGGCTTGACCACACGCCCTGGAAGTTTCTTCCCTGTGTGACCGCTCCCCAGCCTCTCAGGCTGGCATCCGTGGTCACTAAGACCCAGTTCTGTATGCCGAATCTGCGGCCCTCTAACAGATGAGCACTCTGCAACCACCATAGCAGAGACACTCTTGTCCTTGTGGACAATTTTATCCGCTGATGCATCTGCAGATGCGATCCGGACCATTTGTCCAGCAGATCCCACTGAAAAGTTCGTGCATGGAATCTGCCGAATGGAATCGCTTCGTAAGAAGCTACCATTTTTCCCAGGACTCTTGTGCATTGATGCACAGATACTTTTCCTGGTTTTAGGAGGTTCCTGACTAGATCGGATAACTCCCTGGCTTTCTCCTCCGGAAGAAATACCTTTTTCTGAACAGTGTCCAGAATCATCCCTAGGAACAACAGACGTGTCGTCGGGATCAGTTGGGATTTTGGAAAATTCAGAATCCACCCGTGTTGTTGGAGCACTACTTGGGTTAGTGCTACTCCGACCTCCAGCTGTTCTCTGGATCTTGCCCTTATCAGGAGATCGTCCAAGTAAGGGATAATTAAGACGCCTTCTCTTCGAAGAAGGATCATCATTTCGGCCATTACCTTGGTAAAGACCCGGGGTGCCGTGGACAATCCAAACGGCAGCGTCTGAAACTGATAATGACAGTTTTGGACCACGAACCTGAGGTACCCTTGGTGTGAAGGACAAATTGGAACATGAAGGTAAGCATCCTTGATGTCCAATGACACCATAAAAACCCCTTCTTCCAGATTCGCTATCACTGCTCTGAGTGACTCCATCTTGAACTTGAATTTTTGTATGTACAGGTTCAGAGATTTTAGATTTAGAATCGGTCTTACCGAGCCGTCCGGCTTCGGTACCACAAATAGCGTGGAGTAATACCCCTGTCCCTGTTGTAGGAGGGGTACCTTGACTATCACCTGCTGAGAATACAGCTTGTGAATGGCCTCCAATACCGTCGCCCTGTCGGAGGGAGACGTTGGCAAAGCAGATTTTAGGAAACGGCGAGGAGGGGACTTCTCGAATTCCAACCTGTAACCCTGAGATACTACCTGCAGGATCCAGGGGTCCACCTGCGAGTGAGCCCACTGTGCGCTGAAATGTTTGAGGCGACCCCCCACCGCCTCCATATGTCGTTTGGAATCCGCATCACCTGACCACTGGCGCGTCCATAAACTTCTTCTGGCAGATATGGACATCGCACTTACTCTTGATGCCAGAGTGCAAATATCTCTCTGTGCATCTCGCATATAAATAAATGCATCCTTTAACTGCTCTATAGTCAGTAAAATACTGTCCCTATCCAGGGTATCAATATTTTCAGACAGTGACTCCGACCAAGCCACGCCAGCACTGCACATCCAGGCTGAGGCGATTGCTGGTCTCAGTATAACACCCGTATGTGTGTATATACTTTTTAATGTATTCTCCAGCCTCCTATCAGCTGGATCCTTGAGGGCGGCCGTATCAGGAGACGGTAACGCCACTTGCTTTGATAAGCGTGTGAGCGCCTTATCCACCCTAGGAGGTGTTTCCCAGCGCGCCCTAACCTCTGGCGGGAAAGGGTATAATGCCAATAACTTCTTTGAAATTAGCAGTTTTCTATCTGGGGTAACCCACGCTTCATCACACACTTCATTCAGTTCCTCTGATTCAGGAAAAACTATCGGTAGTTTTTTCACACCCCACATAATACCCCTTTTTGTGGTACTTGCAGTATCAGAGATATGCAAAGCCTCCTTCATTGCCGTGATCATATAACGTGTGGCCCTACTGGAAAATACGTTTGTTTCTTCACCGTCGACACTGGATTCAGTGTCAGTGTCTGGGTCTGTGTCGACCGACTGAGGTAAAGGGCGTTTTACAGCCCCTGACGGTGTCTGAGACGCCTGGACAGGTACTAACTGGTTTACCGGCTGTCTCATGTCGTCAACCGACTTTTGTAGCGTGCTGACACTATCCCGTAATTCCATAAACAAAGCCATCCATTCTGGTGTCGACTCCCTAGGGGGTGACATCACCATTACAGGCAATTGCTCCGCCTCCACGCCAACATCGTCCTCATACATGTCGACACACACGTACCGACACACAGCAGACACACAGGGAATGCTCTGATAGAAGACAGGACCCCACTAGCCCTTTGGGGAGACAGAGGGAGAGTTTGCCAGCACACACCCAAGCGCTATAAATATATATAAGGACAACCTTAATAAGTGTGTTCCCTTTATAGCAGCTCAAATATTATAAATATCGCCAATAAGTGCCCCCCCTCTCTGTTTTTACCCTGTTTCTGTAGTGCAGTGCAGGGGACAGGAGCCTTCCTCGCAGCGGAGCTGGGCAGGAAAATGGCGCTGTGTGCTGAGGAGAATAGGCCCCGCCCCCTTTTCGGCTGGCTTCTTCTCCCGGTTTTTTTGGAACCTGGCAGGGGTTAAATACATCCATATAGCCCCAGGGGCTATATGTGATATATTTTAGCCAGAATAGGTATATTACATTGCTGCCCAGGGCGCCCCCCCCAGCGCCCTGCACCCTCAGTGACCGCTGGTGTGAAGTGTGCGGAGAGCAATGGCGCACAGCTGCAGTGCTGTGCGCTACCTCATGAAGACTGAGATGTCTTCTGCCGCCGGTTTCTGGACCTCTTCTCTATTCGGCATCTGCAAGGGGGTCGGCGGCGCGGCTCCGGTGACCCATCCAGGCTGTACCTGTGATCGTCCCTCTGGAGCTAGTGTCCAGTAGCCTAAGAAGCAAATCCATCCTGCACGCAGGTGAGTTCACTTCTTCTCCCCTAAGTCCCTCGTTGCAGTGAGCCTGTTGCCAGCAGGACTCACTGAAAATAAAAAACCTAACAAACTTTTTCTAAGCAGCTCTTTAGGAGAGCCACCTAGATTGCACCCTGCTCGGACGGGCACAAAAACCTAACTGAGGCTTGGAGGAGGGTCATAGGGAGAGGAGCCAGTACACACCACCTAGTGGTCAAACTTTTAAATTTTGTGCCCTGTCTCCTGCGGAGCCGCTATCCCCCCCATGGTCCTGACGGAGTCCCAGCATCCACTAGGACGTCAGAGAAAAGAAAATAAATTATATTATGCCACACACCGCAATGCCCTTGATACATTAAATCCCCCTTTTACACATTACGGCAGGCACGTGTCCCCATTTTACACATTACGGCAGGCACGTGTCCCCATTTTACACAGTATGGCAGGCAAGAGTCCCCATTTTCCATATTATGGCAGGCAAGAGTCCCCACTTTACATATTAGGCATGCAAGAGTTCCCATTTTACACAGTACGGCAGGCAAGTGTCCCCATCTTACACATTAAGCATTAAGGCAGGCAAGTGTCCCCATCTTACACATTAAGGCAGGTGACAGAGGAGGGGGGAGGGGGGGGAGAGAGAGAGAGAGAGAAACTTACATATATATATATATATATATATATTAATGAACCTATTATAATACATGTTTTATGAAGTTGGTGGCACAGTGGAAATTGGTAGGGCAGTGGGTGATAAAAAACTTCATTGGTTCCCCCTTCTACAGCCCTGCCCACACACCCAGAAATGCCTCCCAAATATTAAAATATGTAAAAAAAGGTGCCAATTCCAAAGATATATTTCGTCTTTCAAATTGTTTGAAAAATTGCGTAGTGTGTACACTCAATTTCATTTGTCAGGGCTCTGGGAAGTTCAAGGGAAATTCCTAATTTTCTATATTGTTCATCTTTCACATTGGTTACAGAAGGAAAAGGGCCCTAATTTGCACACCTTAATTAGGTAGTGAGGTGCTACTCTGCTTGAGACTTAGTAAAGTGTACAAAGAGGAAAAGTAGCAGGTGCACAATCTCACACTAGCTCAACCTCTAGTAACCAGCCTCTGGTTACTAGAGGTTGAGCTAGTGT
The DNA here is from genome assembly GCF_028390025.1 of Pseudophryne corroboree. Taxonomy (NCBI): domain Eukaryota; kingdom Metazoa; phylum Chordata; class Amphibia; order Anura; family Myobatrachidae; genus Pseudophryne; species Pseudophryne corroboree. The sequence goes on along the minus strand of NC_086448.1, from coordinate 822,700,705 downwards.
GAGATTGTGCACCTCATTATGCCTCATTTAGCATATTCCTGGCCAGGGCTATGAGCTTAACCCACCGCATCAAGGTAGCCTCTCTTCTCTCTGTCTCTTTTCCTCTTTGTACACTCATCTTTCACATTGGTCATGGTATCTATGGGCCTTAAGAATGCTTTCAAAAATAATTTAGAAGTGTTCATAGTTTATTTTTATCAATTAACAAAATGCAAAGTGAATGAACAGAAGAGAAATCTAAATCAAATCAATATTTTGTGTGACCACCGTCTGCCTTCATAACAAAATCAGTTCTTCTAGGTACACTTGCACGCAGTTTTTGAAGGTACTCGATAGGAAGGTTGTTCCAAACATCTTGGAGAACTTACCACATATCTCCTGTGGCTGTAACTTGCTCAGATCCTTCTGTTTTTTCATGTACAGTATGCAGACTTTTACAATTTCAGGATTCAGTAGGAACAGATTCATTTTGGATTACACACGCTACAATGTATCTACAGTTTATAACATAGCATGTATGACATTACTCTTAAAAACACTATACAAAAACAGTATCAAGTATTTACCCAAAAACCTAACAACATTCTATGGGGTCTATTTACTAAAGCCTTGTATGGGGATAAAGGGGGTTATTCAGAGATGAACGCAAATCGCTACATACGCAGCCACATCTGCGTTCATCTCTGCACATGCTGCAGAGCAAGGCCGTCTAGCATGTGTGTGGCTGCCCCCAATGTGTCCGCAGTTAAACTGTTGGGGCATCGGATCTAAGGTTGACCACTGGCAGTGCCCCTATATATTTTATACGCAGTATGAATTGCTACAATGAAATTCATTACCTCTAGTGCTCAGTGGCGCACAAAGCTGCTTTGCTTTTCCCTGCGGTATGTATGGAGCAATATCCAGTTGACAGAAATAAATGGCCGCGCTTTAGTTGTACTGGGAGAGGGATGACATTTCTGGGTTAAACAGCTGCAGCTAATTGTGTATAGTGAAAGAAAAGTAACACTTTGATTTCAGGCTACAGAGTATGGGCAATGAGCCAATGTATAGCTGGGCTCTAAACTTAAAAATTATTTCTGCAAATAAGCAGTGTACAGCGCTTGGTATCTCAGCTATAGATAATGCTGTCCCAACATGTACATATATTAGAGGCTGAGAGGCGTTATCTGACTTCACTGATACGCAGGTCAGAGCTGGCCCTAGGCATACGCAAATAGGCAAATGCCATGGGCATTTGGCATGCCTAAGGGCACAGGCAGCTTCTGCTGATTAAAATGGTATGCAGTATGCCTATATGCCTCATACTTGCCTACTCTCCCGGAATGGCTGGGAGGCTCCCGAAAATCGGATGTCCCTCCCGGCCCCACGGAAGAGCAGGCAAGTCTCCCGGAATCGGGGGTCCCCCTGCCCATCCGCCCACTTTATGTGTAAAGTGGGCGGTCCGGGCAGTTGATGACGCGATTCTTGCAGAATCGCGTCATCATAGCCACGCCCCCTGCAGTGTAATGCAGGAGATCACGGCATTACAGAGCGGGAGGCGTGACTTAAAGCGGGCGTCAGCGAGACTCCGCCCTTGCTCCGCCCCCGTCCCGCCCTTGCTCCGCCTCCGTCCCGCCTCCGGACCACCACCTCACCACATCCAGCCCTCCCCTGCCCCCTTGCTGTGCAGACCTGGCTTCTCTCTCCCGCAGAGAGCAGCCAGAATGTCGGCAACTCTGATATGCCTATGACTGTGGCTGTATCTGCATATGAAATGCTATGCTATAGTATATTCCCGGAAATCACTGTAATGTAGAATTCCGTATGTAGATACAGCCACAGCCACGCACAGAATATAGGGGGTCATTCCGAGTTGATCGCTAGCTGCCGTTGTTCGCAGCGCAGCGATCAGGCTAAAAATCAGCATTTCTGCGCATGCGTATGCACCGCAGTGCGCAGGTGCGTCGTACAGGTACAATGGACATTGTGGGTTTGCACAGAGTCTAACGAACATTCCTGTCGCATGGCCGAATGCAGGAAGATTTACATGAAGTGGGCGTTTCTGGGTGTGAACTGACCGTTTTCAGGGAGTGCTTAGGAAAACGCAGGCGTGGCAGAAAAAATGCAGGCGTGGCTGGGCGTTCGCTGGGCGGGTGTGTGACGTCAAAATCCGTCCCTCCGTCGTTAGAATCACCGCACACGGAGAGTAACTACAGGGCTGGTCTTGTTTTGCACAAAAAGATTTTGCAGGCGTGGCAGAAAAAATGCAGGCGTGGCTGGGCGTTCGCTGGGCGGGTGTGTGACGTCAAAATCCGTCCCTCCGTCGTTAGAATCACCGCACACGGAGAGTAACTACAGGGCTGGTCTTGTTTTGCACAAAAAGATTTTGCAGGCGCTCTGCTGCACAAGCGTTCGCACTTCTACAAAGAGAAAAAGAGAAAATACACTCCCCAGTGGGCGGCGGCAATGCATTTGCATGGCTGCTAAAAACAGCTAGCGAGCGATCAACTTGGAATGACCCCCATAGGCATGCCATATATCATTTTAATCAGCAGAAGCTGCTTGTGCATCCTAGTCACATAGTAATGCGAATAAGATGCATTTTTGGCAAAAAAGGCACCCAGTGTTAGCATAGCTGCCCGGTGGCTGACTCATGCCAGGCATCTTCTGTTGTATGGTGTATTGAGGCAAGATGTATGAGGACACATCTGTATCCAAGTAGAGGTCACAGTGTTAGCGGCCGTGTGAGTGATGTGTGCTGGTGGGTTGGTTAACCAATAGTGTGTGCCATATGTGTAAAGGGCATTATGTGTGTAGTGTATAAATGCATTAATAATGTGCAGCATATGAGTGAGGGACTATGGTGCAGATGTATTAACCTGGAGATGGCATAAGTAGTGATAAACCAGTGATAAATGCAAGGTGATACATGCACCAGCCAATCAGCTCCTGTTAATTTACATATTGGAGCTGATTGGCTGGTGCGTGTATCACCTTGCATTTATCACTGGTTAATCACTTCCTTATGCCTTATTCAGGGTACTACATCTGCCCCATTATGTGTATAAGGGCATTAATACATTTTGGCATAATGTGTAAGGTGCATTATGTTTATAAGGACATTAATAATGTGTGTCATATGTGTAAGGGGCATTACTGTGAGGTATTATCTGTAAAAAAAGGCATTACTAATGTGTGGCATTATGTATATAAGGTGCTCTACTGTGTGGCGTAACATATAAAGGGCACTACTGTGTGGTCTAATGTGAATAAAGAGCAGTATGGTGTGGTGTAATGTGAATAAAGAGCAATATGGTGTGGTGTAATGTGAATAAGGGGCACTACTGTGAGGAATAACATATATAAGTTAAAGTGGTACTACTGTGTGATGTAACATGAATAGTATAATGATATAATGTGAATAAAGTTGCACTACTGAGTGGTGTAATTTGAATTGGGGGGGAAATATTTTGTGACCATACCCCTTCACAGCAAAAACACGCCCCTTTTTGGGCTGCACAGCAAATGTACGCACTGTTTCTATTTAAAATACAGGGGGTAGGAGAACCAAAGTGGTAACTGCTATGGGTGAGGGGTGATGGTGCTGGGAAAGGGGTGCAGGGTCAGACCCAGAACTAGTGGTGGTACTAGGGGGCACCAGCCAAAATCTTGCCTGGGGCATCATACTGTTTAGGGCCGGCTCTGCCGCAGGTTATACTGAAGTCGGCTTTGGTCTTATTTTATCCTGTCCTGTCACTTCTGTAATGCTGGGAGGAAAGATATTAGGGGTGATATTTAGTAGCCTGCGAGCTGCACATACAGTATTTTCCAGGTTGGTTTTGCCATGTACAGTAAATAATTGCTGCTTTCAAAATATGGGCAGACTTGCGCAAAGTCCAGCACAGCCTGCAACTCGCAGTCTATTCAATTTCAGGTTGGAGTTTATCCAGAGCAAGTATAAAAAATATATGAGTGACTTCACTGATCTCACTGCTCCTGTGACAGGCGGCAGATCTGACGTATGTCATGTGACCATAATCATGCACGGAGCAACTCTCTCTGAAGGTATCCGGAGCAACACCCCTCTGGATGACAGACACCTCTGAGGCGGGTCTCAGAGCCAGAGACCACATCTCTTGCACGGCCTGCTTCCCTAGATCACTGGCCAGTTCCATCTCCGCCCCTCTGGATGATGACAGTGCCTACTTCACCATCAGATATATTCCCAGTCTCTGACGCTGTGCTGCAGCTTCTTCTCTCAGAAAAGCCCCACACATCACCCTAACAAGAGCTGCAGCCTGACTCAGCCCCTGCACCTCAGGTACTAGAGGAAGGTAACTCTGGTATTTTACTGCAGCATGTGCAACTCTGACCAGTGTGAAGACATTCCCTGCTGTGTGGCTGTGCTCATGGGTCACCTTTCTCCTTCTACCTCCTGTCTATGAGGTGGTAACATAAGAATGATGCCCGTGTGAGCCTGCTGAATTGCCCTCTGCAGACACTGAGCTTATGAGGACAGTACCAATTCACAGAATAGTACCAATTCACATTACACCACATAGTAGTGTCCATTATTCACACCACACAGGAGTACCTTACACATTATGCCACACAGTAGTGCCCCTTATACACGTTATGCCACACAGTAGTGCCTTTTATACACATTATGCCACACAGTAGTGCCCCTCATACACATTATGTCACACAGTAGTGCCCCTTATACACATTATGTCACACAGTAGTGCCCCTTATACACATTATGTCACACAGTAGTGCCCCTTATACACATTATGTCACACAGTAGTGCCCCCTATACACATTATGTCACACAGTAGTGCCCCTTATACACATTATGTCACACAGTAGTGCCCCTTATACACATTATGTCACACAGTAGTGCCCCTTATACACATTATGTCACACAGTAGTGCCCCTCATACACATTATGTCACACAGTAGTGCCCCTTATACACATTATGTCACACAGTAGTGCCCCTTATACACATTATGTCACACAGTAGTGCCCCTTATACACATTATGTCACACAGTAGTGCCCCTTATACACATTATGCCACACAGTAGTGCCTTTTATACACATTATGCCACACAGTAGTGCCCTTTATACACATTATGTCAAACAGTAGTGCCCCTTATACACATTATGCCACACAGTAGTGCCTTTTATACACATTATGCCACACAGTAGTGCCCCTTATACACATTATGCCACACAGTAGTGCCCCTTATACACATTATGCCACACAGTAGTGCCCCTTATACACATTATTCCACACAGTAGTGCCCCTTATACATGTTATGCCACACAGTAGTGCCCCTAATACATATTACAACACACAGTAGTTACCTTTATACATGTTATGCCACAGAATAGTACCCCTTATACATATTGCAACACACAGTAGAGCTCCTTATACACATTACACCACACAGTAGTACCCCTTACACATATTACAACATACAGTAATACTTCTTATACATATTACAACACACAGTAGAGCTCCTTATACACATTACACCACACAGTAGTACCCCTTACACATATTACAACATACAGTAGTACTTCTTATACATATTACAACACACAGTAGAGCTCCTTATACACATTACGCCACACAGTAGTACCCCTTATACATATTACAAACACAGTAGTTCCCTTTATACATGTTACCCCACACCATAATACCTCTTATGCATATTACAACACACAGTACAGCTCCTTATACACATTACACCACACAGTTGTACCCCTTATACATATTACAACACACAGTATTTCCCTTTATACATGTTACGTCACACAGTAGTACCACTTATACATGTTATGCCACACAGTAGTACCCCTTATACATATTACAACACACAGTATTTCCCTTTATACATGTTACGTCACACAGTAGTACCACTTATACATGTTATGCCACACAGTAGTACCCCTTATACATATTACAACAGACAGTTGTTCCCTTTATACATGTTACCTCACACCGTAATACCCCTTATGCATATTACAACACACAGTACAGCTCCTTATAACCATTAGTTGAGCCCTATAAACACATTACATCACAGAAGAGCCATTCATACATGTTACACTACAGAAGAGACCCTTATACACATTATACCACGGTAGAACCCCTTATACACATTATGCCATGGTAGAGCTCCATGTACACATTGGGGCTGATTCAGGTCCCAAAAGATCCGTGCCCTGATGTGCAAAGTACTGCTGATCGGTACCTTGTGCATGTGCACGACCTGCTGTGTGCATGCGCGAATGGGAGTGGCAACACAAGACGCAGTGCGAAAACATATTGTTAGTGGCTGACAGTCTGATGCCGTTTGGGCAGCAGCCTCCATCTGTCAAAATGGAGGCGTGTTGCTGCCATTTTAGGGGAGGTAAGAAGCCAGGATCTCCGTCATTTCCTGGCCTCTTATAAGGACCTACAACAGGTGGCTTGCACGACCCCAGCAGCAGCAGCAGGTGTCTACTTTTACCAGATGCCTCCTGCTGCATTTTACACACACAGCTATCACTGCTGTTTCCGAGGCAGCTATACAATTCAAGGCATGCGGATACCAGGATAAGGTGGTAAATCTGGATGCCACGGCAATCTGAGCTTTTGGAAACTATGCACGCAATTCAGATTCAGGGCTTTTATATGCACTAGAGCAGGCATGTCCAAACTGTGGCCCTCCAGCTGTTGAGAAACTACACATCCCAGCATGCCCTGACACTGCTTTAGCATTCTCTGACAGCAAAACTGTGTCAGGGCATGCTGGGATATGTAGTTTCTCAACAGCTGGAGGGCCGCAGTTTGGACATGCCTGCACTAGAGGTTAGGAACAATAGCAAAACATATAAAAAAAAGAAGACGCTTCCATCAGACGGAGATATCTTGACAATGATAATTCATATTTTATTTACACGGCATCACAAGGGTTCCATAGGGCCACACATAAGGTGTAAGTCAAACAACAAAACTGATACTGAAAGCCTCAGAAAATTACATATAAATGTAGTTAGATAGAGAGCAAAAAGGGTAAAGGCCCTGCTTGGGAGAGCGTACATTCTACAGGGGATGTGGTTGGACACAAGAAAAAGAGAAGAGCAGATATGGTGTATGTGCATTTAGTGCACGGAGGAGGCTGGGGGCAGCCCAGCAGCTGCTGGAGTACAGGGCTCGCCCCCTGGTGTGAAATGAAAACGGCATCATTTAGGGGGTGTGGCCTAATTAAACTGATGTCACACCCTATTCTAGGACTTGTGGGGCTGCCAGTGGTGACCGGAGTGCTAGGGTGCTGGCGATGTCGGCAGTGATGGTGGTGTCCTCAGTGCAGAGTTGCTGACGGAGTCGGTACTTCTGTCTGTGTCGGCAGTGTGGGGGTGCAAGGGGTGTCCTCACTGCAGGGGTGCTGGCAGTGTCCTCAGTGCGGGGTTGCCAGTGGTGTCGGTACTGCTGGGGTGCTGGCGGTGTCGGCAGTGCAGGAGTGAGTGGTCAGCCCATTGACTTAATGGGATTTTTTTAAATTGGCGCACGAGCTGAAACCGCAAATTCCAACAGCGGGATATCATGATTTTGCCTTGGGTAGGGATCCACGGCAGCCAGGGGCAGATCCGAGCCCCGGCTCGCCAGCCTCGGATCCCGGAAGTTCGGAACGGTTCGGATTTCTTAAAATCTCTATGTAGAAGGAAGAGAAGTGACAGTCGCTGATAAAGATATGGAAGGTTAGGGACAGATAGGTCTCCAAGACCCCATACCATCAGAAGATGACCCAGCAATCAGAGCACAGCCACCAGACTCACTGCCTCTCCACCAATCAGAACACACTATAAACATTCTTGCTCCTTTTCCCCACTCTCCCCTTTCTTCACTGCACCCCCACCTTTCTTCTTTACCATTGTTGTTTACTGTGTATGTTTATTTTAAATTCCATTTTTTTTATTACTTACTATAATACACACATCATGCACAGGGTACAGTATGACATATCGATTTACGGGATGCCAGTTGGCAGTATACCGAAAGCGGCATCCTACCCATCATAATCCCAACAGCCCTCAATTTAGCCTCCTTACCCTCATGTTTTCCCTTACCTAACTCTACCCTCCCATGTGGGTGCCTAACCCTAACCCTCCCCGGTGTTGCCTAACCCAAACCCCCCCCCGCTAGGTGCCTAACCATAACCTCCCCCTATATGTGCCTAACCCTCCCTCCCCGGTCCCTAACGTTCCCCTGTGTGTCTCACTTCCACCCCGCGCGGCAGTATGGCAGCACGTCCCGCTGTCAGGATGTTTGGGATGCTGGCTGTGTGTATTTTGACGCCAGCATCCCTTTTGGTGTCGGTATATTGATGTCGGTATTGTGTCCTCTATCGGGATCCCGGCGTCGGTAAGCTGACTGCTTCCCCATCTACAACATAGAACGCTTTTTTATGTTTTATTGTCTAAGTGTGTCACACTGGTGCTGAGCATTATGCCTTGGTGCAACTGCACATTGATGTTTTTTTTCCGTCGTGGCCCGCAGTACAGCTGCAGCCCAGAGCTCCATGTAGGTCAGCGTTAACCCTAGGTGCACAGCACACTGGTGGTTTTCTCTGTCACTGCCCGCAGTACAGTTTCAGCCCAGAGCTCCATATAGTTCACCATTAACCCTAGGTGCACAGCACACTGGCGTATTTTGTCACCGACTACATTGCAGCCCAGAGCTCAATGGGGGTCATTCTGACCCATTCGCACGCAGCGGTTCTTCGCTGTGGTGCGAACGGGTCGGAACTGCGGCTGCATTGCGCATGCGCATCATTGCCTAGCGACGGCCGTTGCCGGGCAACAACGTCAGATCCAAATTAAAGCGATCGCAGGCGCGATCGCAAGAAGATTGACACTGGGAAGGAGGATCGGGGCTTCTATTCACCGTTTCCCGGGCGTGGTAAGGCGAACGCAGGCGTGTCCAGGCGTTTGGAGGGCGGATGTCTGACGACACAGCCGGGACCTTCATCGCTGGATCCGTCGCACTGGGTAAGTAGCTGCAGGGCTGGTCTTGTTTTGCTTTAAACTTTTTTACGATCGCAACCCTGCTATGCTAAAATACACTCCCCCATAAGCGGCGTCAAGTTGATCGCACGAGCAGCAAAAGTTGCTACGTACGACCAACTCGGAATGACCCCCAATATTGGGCAGCATAAACCCTTTATTGGTGCACAGTGCACGCAGGTGCCCGTAAAAGTTTTTTGTGAAGAAAGCAGAAAATAAGCAGTTTTTCTTTTTTCTTTTGTTTTTTTGTACAACTTGTGCGTTCAACAAAGCAAATGTTATTGAGGTTAATAATACTGTAGGCACAAAAAAAGGTCCAAATTATGAAAGTTTAGCTGTTTTTCTAAAATATTTTTGGGGAAAAACCCAACAAAGATCCAAAATCTAAACCAAAACATGTGAAAGCGGATTTGGCAAAACCAAAATCCAACGACGATTTAGAACAAAAACACGGTGGTCATCAGACATCTCTAGTCTTAAATCTAAGCTGTTAGTGTTTTACTCTAATTGCTGACTTACAAACACTTCATTTCTGAAATCACTAACAAATACAATTTGTCCTTTCATATCTCCCTAGGCTCACAGATCAATCATTCTGTTTACTTGTAACATATTAATTTCCCTCTCAGCCCGCTCCGAAAACCTCTTTAAACATCATTTCAAAAGGAAACTTTTAACACTTCAAAAAGTTGAAACTTTTTTTTATGCTGAAGACATTTTTCCCTGAAAAATAAGAATCGTTATTTTATTTTTTTTAGGTCTATTCATCAACATGCACTGAAAAAGCCTCTGCACTGTCCCAGAAAACGATTATTATTACACTGAAAATATTCTGCATGGGTCATAGTATGAGTTACAGTAGGTGATGTAGCCGGGGTCGACTCTAAGGGGTCTGCCAGCGCCATGCCACCATATTATTTGTATCAATACTGCCGTACATGCAACAGGCGTCCAAAAGCTGGTGATGTAGGGAGTTTGGATATCCGACTATTGTGCCACCCTGATACCAGGCAGGTTCCTGAAAGATTAGTTGAAGGAGCTTAGCGCATGCACCTCTACCCCTTGTTGCTCATCCTGGTAGGAGCCATGTGACAATGTGATGAATAAGTTCTGTATTTGTCATCTTAAATTAACATAGTAACATATTGTAGTAAGATAGTTATTGAGGATGAAAAAAGGCAACTGTCCATCGAGTTCAACCTGTATATGTTCTACTGCTATGCTTTGGATTTATTTTTACTTGCCCAGATCCTACCATACATTATTATGAAAGGTTATTCCATGGAAGCCTTTTTCAGCTAAAAAAAATTGGCTAGCCCTTTCTTCAACCTATCAATTGAGTCAGCCATTTTACAACCTGCTCTGGCAGAGAATTCCATAACTTTACCGCCCTTACTGTGAAGAAACCTTCTCCTCTAACCTTAGGGGGTGACATAAGGTTTACAGATCGCTTGATAAGCTAGTTGCCTGATAGTTCCATATATTGACCCTTAGTGTATTTGTAATATTAATCAAGTCATCTCTTAAGGTGGGTACACCCTTAGCGATAAATTAAACAACGTAGCTCATTTTCACACTTCCTGAGCGACGGCGTTTAATTTATCGCTAAGTGTGTATGTCGCTGCCGCCGGGCGATGCGTGGTCCTGCGGGTCATTATCAACCCTCACTGTTGGGTGTGCATGCATCTCAATTTGGACTGTCCAAAAACTGCATTTACGGCCCGGCCACGGCGTGACGTCACTGATTGATATGTTTTGCTTATCGCCAGTGTCGGGCCCACTGGGGGGGATGCTGTTGTAGGGGCACATGCTTAAGGGTGTGGCCAGGTTCCACTGGGGCGTGGCCAGCCACCACAGAGGTTTGGCTAACCATTACAGAGTACATGTTCCGTTCCCCTTGGTATATATATAATAAACCGTATTCTTGTGAAGTATAATGTAATATAAGTATAATGCATAATTCAAGTGCACTAGGGTAGAGTCTGGAACCTGATCCCTAGAGGGGTGGTAGTCATGTGACCGCCCGACGGCTCACTATCCCGATGGTCGGCATGCCGACCAACAGGGACTATTTCCACTCGTGGGTGTCCACGACACCCATAGAATGGGAATAGAACCCGTGGCGACCGCAGGTCACCACCGAGCCCGCAGCGTGGCGAGCGCAGCGAGCCCGCAAGGGGCTTGCTGCACTCGCCCCTCCCCGCCGGGATCCCGGCGTCGGTATGCTGCCGGGATCCCGGCGTCGGTAAGGTGACCGGCGGTCAGGAGACCGCCGGTCACCCGTACTACACCCCCCTAGAGGAGGAGGAGGGCCCACAGGCAGTGGGGCCCACCGGTGGTTTCCCCTGTGGGCCAGTCCGGCCCTGCATATCGCTCAGTGTGTATGCACTGCCGCCACCTACCCCAGCCCAGGAGGGGAAACACTAGGCGACGTTGCTCATAGAGCACATCGCCTAGTGTGTACCCACCTTTAGACGCCTCTTTTCTAATGTAAATAAATCTAACCTACTGTAGTAAGCCTTTCCACATAATCCACTGACTCTAAGCCCTTAATCAATTTTGTAGCTCTTCTCTGAACCTTTTCAAGTTCCATGTCTTTTTTTTAGAGCGGTGCCCAAAACTGTACACTGTATTTTAGATGCAGCCGTACCAATCATTTATATAGTTGCAGGATTACACTCTCATCCTTTGTCTCTATTCCCCGTTTTATGCAATGCCGACAGGGAATTGGGCGTTGTGCCAACTGTTATTATTGGTATAAATAAAAATGCTTCAGCAATTATGACACAGTGGCATATTTGGAATAAAATACATATGCCAGGCTGCACAAGGTCAAAGGCAGGTTATAGTCAGGTAATGTACATGCACATATTCAGAGGTAGGTAGTGGTCAGGACTAGGTGCAAGGTCAGTGGCAGATGGTAGTGAGGACTAGGCACAAGGTCAGTGACAGATGATAGTCAGGACTAGGCACAAGGTCAGAGGTAGATGGTAGTGAGGACAAGGCACAAGGTCAGTGACAGATGATAGTCAGGACTAGGCACAAGGTCAGTGGCAGATGGTAGTGAGGACTAGGCACAAGGTCAGTGGTAGATGGTAGTGAGGACTAGGCACAAGGTCAGTGGTAGATGGTAGTGAGGACTAGGCACAAGGTCAGTGACAGATGGTAGTGAGGACTAGGCACAAGGTCAGTGGTAGATGGTAGTGAGGACTAGGCACAAGGTCAGTGGCAGATGGTAGTCAGGACCAGGCACAAGGTCAGTGGCAGATGGTAGTGAGGACTAGGCACAAGGTCAGTGGCAGATGGTAGTCAGGTACAAGCAGAAGCCGTAACTAGGTATGGGTGCAAGGTGCTTTGACACTTTGAAAAATCTCCTCAGGCACCCACAGGCAATGCCACACTACCTTCACTATATCCATCTCCCTAAATTTTCTTTGCATGTTCTAAAAAACATATACTAAATAATGGGAGTCTGAGTGTTGCCATTCTGAAACAAAGACCAAGCGCAGGATAAGTTACACTTTCCATTATTTCTTGTACTATTGCACCTTTGGTGAAGGGTGAGGGATCCTTCGGGAAAGTGTACCCCTTCCAGCTGCTTCATTGCGCATGAGCACTTTCCTTATTACCCATTGTTTTGAATGCCACACTACCGCCCACCTGCAATATCCCCCAGTTATCTGCAGCGCTACCCGAGGAGGGGAGAACCTGTGCCCCAGCTCCCTCCCTCTCTCACTGATAATACTTGTAGCCGGGCAGAGCTGCAGCTGCACGCGCGCATGCTCTACCCCCTCCCTCTGTCCGCACTCCGGCTCGCAGTGTCTTCTGAGACCGTGCCCTGCAAGGAACCTCAGCTTCTGTGTTCCAGCGGGAGGGAGAACCCGGAAGCGGGTGCCATGCAGATTGGACAGCCTGTCCAAGCTCCCAGCAGCAGGTGCCGCACTGACCTGACAGTGACTGTACCCCCACTCTATCCAGGTCAGTGCCCTCAGTCACAGTCTCACGGAGGGGAGGAGGGGGAGCTCTGGCTCTATCTGATGTAATGTGTAAAATGGCCTCTACCTGACATAATGTATATAAGGGCTTTACCTGGCGCAATGTGTATAAGAGGCTGTACCTGGTGCAATGTGTATAAGGTGCTCTGCTTGGCATAATGTGTATAAGGTGTTCTACTTGGCATAATGTATATAAGTGCTCTTCTTGGTGTAATGTGTATATGGTGCTCTACCTGGTGTAATGTGTATATGGTGCTCTACCTGGTGTAATGCGTATAAGGTGCTGTACCTTGCGTAATGTGTAAAAATGCTCTACCTGGGGTAATGTGTATAAGGGGCTCTACCTGGCATAATGTGTATAAGGTGCTCTACCTGGCGTAATGTGTATAACATGCTCTTCCTGTGGTAATGTGTATAAGGGGCTCTACCTGGCGTAATGTGTATAACATGCTCTACCTGTGGTAATGTGTATAAGGGGCTCTACCTGGCGTAATGTGTATAACATGCTCTACCTGTGGTAATGTGTATAAGGGGCTCTACCTGGCGTAATGTGTATAACATGCTCTACCTGTGGTAATGTGTATAAGGGGCTCTACCTGGCATAATGTCTATAAGATGCTCTACCTGGTGTAATGTGTGTAATGGGCTCTACCTGGCATAATGTGTATAAGGTGCTCTACCTGGCGTAATGTGTATAACATGCTCTACCTGTGGTAATGTGTATAAGGGGCTCTACCTGGGGTAATGTGTATAAGGGGCTCTACCTGGCGTAATGTGTATAAGGTGATCTACCTGGCGTAATGTGTATAACATGCTCTACCTGACACAATGTGTATAAGATGCTCTACCTGGGGTAATGTGTATAAGGGGCTCTACCTGGCGTAATGTGTATAAGGTGATCTACCTGGCGTAATGTGTATAAGATGCTCTACCTGGGGTAATGTGTATAAGATGCTCTACCTGGGGTAATGTGTATAAGGGGCTCTACCTGGCGTAATGTGTATAAGGTGATATACCTGGCGTAATGTGTATAAGATGCTCTACCTGACACAATGTGTATAAGGGGTGCTAATGTGCGCAGCAGCGGTGAATAGACACTGTGTGCATGTGCACAGCGTCTATTCAATGGAGACAGAGGGACTTGGGGCATGCCAGCAGCTCACAAAGCACTAGCCATGCCCCCATAGTGACGGGATATGGGGGCATGGCTCGCGATCGAGTCATTACCCCAAAGCCATGCCCCCTTCACTGAGACCACGCCTCCTTTTTTCAGGCGCAGGAGTCCCAATTCCTACCTCCTGAAAGTTGGGAGATATGCAGATGGTTAAATCAATTTGACTGAGGTACTGTACTATTTAAGTCCAAGCATAGTTATTCTTAAAACATAGACTGTTAGGGTGCTTTAAGGACTGAGGGGCAGATGTATTAAGCCTGGAGAAGTGATTGGGATCCTCTGATAAATAATTACTTGTATTGATGTTGGAAAGTGACCACTGGAAAAAGTGCCAAAATAGGCTCATCTGTGATGGAGTTATTTGCTGGCAATGATGCAGAGCTGGATAATTCATACCCCTTTTACAACAAACTTTTGAGCCAGGTTGCAGCTCGGTGTAAAAGGGTTTACCCGAGTCCAGTGACCCAGGAATCCAACCGGGCTAGCTTACAGGGTTTGTCCCGGAAGGACCTGGTTTGCGGTGCAGTGTAATTGGGTAAGCAGGGTCAATTCAACCCAGCACCCATTCACTGTAGAGAGAAGCGGCACTTGTCGGGTTGGGCTATCTGCTGAAAGGGGAACCCAGGATGGAGCCATGTGCAAATCCCGGGTGTGACTCAGCATCTCCTATATAATAGCCCAGATCTGTGACTCTGTGCTGGCCGTAACGCTGGGCGGAGTCACAGAGCTGGGCGGAGTCAACTGCATCTGCTGCAGGGAGCTACCCCATACCCAGTGCCAGCAGCAGTCAGGTGCAAGACCCTACCTTACAGTATAGGAGGTGAGGATGGCCACTAGCTGCCGGCTGCTGTGCCTGTCCTCCCCCCCCCCCCCCAATCACCTGTGACAGCGGGCTGTGTGCTGTAGAGATGGCTACTGACTCACTGTCTCAACACAGTGACTGGAATCATCAGGAAGTGTGAATGATTGGAGTCACTCCCTGTGTAATGAGTGGAGACAGCTGCAGCAGCAGCCTCTCTCAGCCAGAGGGAGGAAACTCAGTGTGTCGTTCAGTCAGTGTGTTCTGCTGAGTGTCTTTAGCTGTGATTGGCCAGAGGCTATACCAGGTGACACCCAGTGGGAGGGGGGAGGGAGCAGTCACGACTCACCAGTCAGTGAGTGCTCTGCTGCTGTGCCTGAGTCATGTCATGAATCATGATTCATCCTGAGTCTGCCAGTGAGTGAGACAGTTGTACACTGGCCCTCATTCCGAGTTGATCGGTCGCAAGGCGAATTTAGCAGAGTTACACACGCTAAGCCGCCGCCTACTGGGAGTGAATCTTAGTTTCTTAAAATTGCGACCGATGTATTCGCAATATTGCGATTACTAACTACTTAGCAGTTTCAGAGTAGCTCCAGACTTACTCTGCCTGTGCGATCAGTTCAGTGCTTGTCGTTCCTGGTTGACGTCACAAACACACCCAGCGTTCGCCCAGGCACTCCCACCGTTTCTCCGGCCACTCCTGCGTTTTTTCCGGAAACGGTAGCGTTTTCAGCCACACGCCCCTGAAACGCCGTGTTTCCGCCCAGTAACACCCATTTCCTGTCAATCACATTACGATCGCCGGAGCGAAGAAAAAGCCGTGAGTAAAAATACTTTCTTCATAGTAAAGTTACTTGGCGCAGTCGCAGTGCGAACTTTGCGCATGCGTACTAAGCGGATTTTCACTGCGATGCGATGAAAAAGAACGAGCGAACAACTCGGAATGAGGGCCACTGTGTAGACTCAGTGGGGTAAATTTACTAAGGTCCCGATTTTGACCGAGATGCCGTTTTTTCTTCAAAGTGTCATCTCGGTAATTTACTAAACTCAAATCACGGCAGAGATGAGGGCATTCGTATTTTTTTGGAAGTAGTTGTAAAAAAATACGAATGAATACACCATCGGTCAAAATACACCAGCAAATTAGTAGAACTCGGTCATTTACTAAAAAGTGCAAATCTCCAAAGAGGAAAACACTGCCGTGAAAAATTACAAATCGCAAAAAAGTGCTAAAAAAAAGCAGACCTGCTTTTTTGAGCCGTGATTGCATAGGCATGCAGGGATCCATGAGATCCGTGCATGTCTATCAGTGGGAAGGGGTGGGAAAGTGGTTATTTTCACAAAAAAAAAAATGCGTGGGGTCCCCCCTCCTAAGCATAACCAGCCTCGGGCTCTTTGAGCCGATCCTGGTTGCAAAAATATGGGGGAAAAAATGACAGGGGTTCCCCCATATTTAAGCAACCAGCATCGGGCTCTGCGCCTGGTCCTGGTTCCAAAAATACGGGGGACAAAAAGAGTAGGGGTCCCCCGTATTTTTAAAACCAGCACCGGGCTCCACTAGCTGGACAGATAATGCCACAGCCGGGGGTCACTTTTATATAGTGCCCTGCGGCCGTGGCATCAAAAATCCAACTAGTCACCCCTGGCCGGGGTACCCTGGGGGAGTGGGGACCCCTTCAATCAAGGGGTCCCCCCCCAGCTACCCAAGGGCCAGGGGTGAAGCCCGAGGCTGTCCCCCCCCCATCCAATGGGCTGCGGATGGGGGGGCTGATAGCCTTTGTTGTAAATGAAAAGATATTGTTTTTAGTAGCAGTACTACAAGTCCCAGCAAGCCTCCCCCGCATGCTGGTACTTGGAGAACCACAAGTACCAGCATGCGGCGGAAAAACGGGCCCGCTGGTACCTGTAGTACTATTACTAAAAAAATACCCAAATAAACACAAGACACACACACCTTGAAAGTAAAGATTTATTACATACATGCACACAAACATACATACATACTTACCTTATGTTCACACGCAGGTCGGTCCTCTTGTCCAGTAGAATCCATGGGGTACCTGTAGAAAAAATTATACTCACAAAATCCAGTGTAGATCGGTCCTCGTCGCATCCATGTGTAATCCACGTACTTGATTAAAATAAAAAAACGGACACACGAGCCACGAACTGAAAGGGGCCCCATGTTTTCACATGGGACTCCTTTCCCCGAATGCCAGAAACCCACTCTGACTTCTGTCTAAGTGGGTTTCCTCAGCCAATCAGGGAGCGCCACGTTGTAGCACTCTCCTGATCGGCTGTGTGCTCCTGTACTGAGTGACAGGCGGCACACGGCAGTGTTACAATGTAGCGCCTATGCGCTCCATTGTAACCAATGGTGGGAACTTTCTGCCCTGCGGTTGACCTAAAGTGACGTCACCGCTGAGCAGAAAGTTCCCAGCATTTGTTACAATGGAGCGCATAGGCGCTACATTGTAACACTGCCGTGTGCCGCCTGTCACTCAGTACAGGAGCACACAGCCGATCAGGAGAGTGCTACAACGTGGCGCTCCCTGATTGGCTGAAGAAACCCACTTAGACAGAAGTCAGAGTGGGTTTCTGGCATTCGGGGAAAGGAGTCCCATGTGAAAACATGGGGCCCCTTTCAGTTCGTGGCTCGGGTGTCCGTTTTTTTATTTTAATCAAGTACCTGGATTACAAATGGATTTGAAGAGGACCGATCTACACTGGATTTTGTGAGTATAATTTTTTCTACAGGTACCCCATGGATTCTACTGGACAAGAGGACCGACCTGCGTGTGAACATAAGGTAAGTATGTATGTATGTTTGTGTGCATGTATGTAATAAATCTTTACTTTCAAGGTGTGTGTGTCTTGTGTTTATTTGGGTATTTTTTTAGTAATAGTACTACAGGTACCAGCGGGCCCGTTTTTCCGCCGCATGCTGGTACTTG
Organism: Pseudophryne corroboree; assembly: GCF_028390025.1. Lineage (NCBI taxonomy): Eukaryota > Metazoa > Chordata > Amphibia > Anura > Myobatrachidae > Pseudophryne > Pseudophryne corroboree. Next base: position 822,682,745 of record NC_086448.1, on the reverse strand, counting down.
TGGTTCTCCAAGTACCAGCATGCGGGGGAGGCTTGCTGGGACTTGTAGTACTGCTACTAAAAACAATATCTTTTCATTTACAACAAAGGCTATCAGCCCCCCCATCCGCAGCCCATTGGATGGGGGGGGACAGCCTCGGGCTTCACCCCTGGCCCTTGGGTGGCTGGGGGGGGACCCCTTGATTGAAGGGGTCCCCACTCCCCCAGGGTACCCCGGCCAGGGGTGACTAGTTGGATTTTTGATGCCACGGCCGCAGTGCACTATATAAAAGTGACCCCCGGCTGTGGCATTATCTGTCCAGCTAGTGGAGTCCGGTGCTGGTTTTAAAAATACGGGGGACCCCTACTCTTTTTGTCCCCCGTATTTTTGGAACCAGGACCAGGCGCAGAGCCCGATGCTGGTTGCTTAAATATGGGGGAACCCCTGTCATTTTTTTCCCCATATTTCTGCAACCAGGATCGGCTCAAAGAGCCCGAGGCTGGTTATGCTTAGGAGGGGGGACCCCACGCAATTTTTTTTTTTTAATTTTACACTGTTTAATTTAAAAAAAAAAAAAAAAAATGAACCCCAGCACGGATCACACAGATCCGGCCGAGATTCATTTTTAAAAAGTCGGCAGTGTTTTGCTAATCACTGCCGTAAAAATAGAAAAAAAAACACGAATGACATCGACATTGGAACAAAAGAAAAACCCGAATACGACAGCTTAGTAAATTAGTCGTAATCAATTCAAAAAGTTGCAGTTTTACACTTTCGATGTCATTCGTGATTGAACTTTGACCTTTTTCCGAAAATTACGAATGTTAGTAAATTTACCCCAGTGACTCAGTGGATGGATCTGATGATTCATGCAGCATAAGCCTGCAGGAGGTGGAGCCCCTGTGGTACAGTGCTCTCAACTCACTGTTCCTGCTCAATGTGATTGTGGGTGACAAACTCCCCGGAGGCTAGATAGTGGATAATATAATAAATCCAAGTCCACCTAAAAAAAAGCCCACCTAAAATATTAATTAGCAAAGTATGCAAAAAAAAAAAAAAAATGTTTTTATTTGGTTTAGTTACTGACTGAATGATGTGTTTCATGGCTGTTAAGCTTTCTCTCCTCAGCCAGAAGTAATGTGCATATTCTGTAACTAGTATGCAATAAGTGCTTATTAATAATATATCAACATAACAGTGAATCTATGTTAATATATTATTAACAATCAGTGCATAAGCAGCTGCCTCCCCCAGATACACTGCACAATCACTGCAGCTGAATAACTCCATGAGTCCAGCACTGATCCTCCAGCACTGGCAACTCACTGATTCATGTGCAGTCTCTGCAACACATTCCACTACAGATGAGTCATGACTCATGTGCCGAGACACTGACTCGAGACACTTCACTGAACTGAGTAATGTGTCTCAACTCAGTTCAGTGAATCACTTTGCCCATGACTAGTGTGCTGTGCAGTGCGGGCCCTGAAAAGGGGGCGGAGCTACGGCGACACGAGGGGAGGAGCTACACGGAATAGAGGGGCGGAGCTACACGGGACCAGACAGCTGAACAGTGGTGGAATAAGCATTGCAGTGATGGCCAGCCAGACTTGGTAAGTGGAGGGTGAGAGAGAAATGTGTGCGTGTGTGTATATAGTGTGTGTATATAGTGGGGTGTGTGTGTGTGTATATAGTGGTGTGTGTGTGTGTGTGTAGTGGGGGTGTGTGTGTGTATATATGGAGGGGTGTGTGTGCTTGTATATATGTGTGAATTGTGTGTGTGTGTGCACTTTATGGACGCCACTGCTGGGGGGGCCATTACATGCAAGGACGCTACTAATATAGGGGGGGCATTACGTATAAGGACGCTACTACTATAGGGGGGGCATTACATGTAAGGACGCTACTACTGTAGGGGGGGCATTACGTATAAGGACGCTACTACTATAGGGGGGGGGCATTACGTATAAGGACGCTACTACTATAGGGGGGGCATTACGTATAAGGACGCTACTACTATAGGGGGGGCATTACGTAGAAGGACGCTACTACTATAGGGGGACATTACGTATAAGGACGCTACTACTATAGGGGGGCATTACGTATAAGGACGCTACTACTATAGGGGGGCATTACGTATAAGGAGGCTACTACTATAGGGGGGGCATTACGTATAAGGACGCTACTACTATAGGGGGGGCATTACGTATAAGGACGCTACTACTATGGGGGGGCATTACGTATAAGGACTCTACTACTATAGGGGGGGCATTATGTATAAGGACGCTACTACTATAGGGGGGGCATTACGTATAAGGACGCTACTACTATAGGGGGGGCATTACGTATAAGGACGCTACTACTATAGGGGGGGCATTACGTATAAGGACGCTACTACTATGGGGGGCATTACGTATAAGGACGCTACTACTATAGGGGGGGCATTACGTATAAGGAGGCTACTAATACTGGGGGGCATTACATATAAGGACGCTACTACTGGGGGGGCATTATGTATAAGGACTCTATTACTACTGGGGGGCATTATGTATAAGGACGGTGCTACTACTACTGGGAGGGCATTACATGTAAGGATGCTACTACTACTGGGAGGGCATTACGTATAAGGATGCTTCTACTACAGGGGTGGCATTACGTATAAGGATGCTACTACTACAGGGGTGGCATTACGTATAAGGACGCTACTATTACTGTTGGGGGGCATTGCATATAACAGCTACTACTACTGGGGGGCATTACGTATAAGGACGCTACTACTACGGGTGGGGCATTACGTATAAGGATGCTACTATTACTGTTGTGGGGCATTACATATAACTGCTACTACTACTGGGGGGGCATTATGTATAAGGACACTACTACTATTGGGGGGGCATTATGTATAAGGACGCTACTACTACTGGGGGGGCATTATGTATAAGGATGCTACTACTACTGGGGGGGCATTATGTATAAGGACGCTACTATTACTGTTGGGGAGCATTACATATAACTGCTACTACTACTGGGGGGGCATTATGTATAAGGACACTATTACTATTGGGGGGGCATTACGTATATGGACGCTACTACTACGGGTGGGGCATTACGTATAAGGACGCTACTACTACGGGTGGGGCATTACGTATAAGGACGCTACTACTACGGGTGGGGCATTACGTATAAGATGAATAACATTGTGCTACATTGTGGCGTAATTTTAAATGGGGGTACTATTGTGTGGCCATGCCCCTTAGTTGTGAGACCACACCACTTTTCCCGATGCACAACAAAGGAATATGGGAGGGCGCAAAATTCATAGTTTGCAGGGGGGCGCCGAACACCCTAGCACCGGCCCTGGCCACCAGTAGCAAAAGTACACCACGGCCACTGACACTATCTGCAGGGAGGGGAACAGCGCTGATATGGAGGGTACTTGCAGGCAGCGAGTCGCCGCCCGCAGCTCCTCTCCCACCTACACACCATACCTGCCGCCTGACACCCACACCCCAGGGAGAGGGCGCTAGCTCAGGCACCGCTAGATCAGCATCTGCAGCATACACACAAGGGCTGCCATGCTCAGCGGCAAGCGGTGCGGAGCATGTGCAGCGGGACAGCGCCAGGACGGGACACGCACTAATCAACATTGCTGCTGGGCCGGAGCTCCCTCCGTCTGCAGCCTAAGGACGCGCGCCGCACCTCTCCAGGGAAACACCATGCCTGCCCGCCCACAGGGCTCCGGACGCTTACCTATGCTCCGCGATCACAGCAGCTGACGCTGCCAGGCAGGATGGAGGAATGACGCCCGTCAGACGGGGCGGACAGTGTGCGGCGGAACGGGGCCAGGAAGGAATGCTGACCATGACCCATTGCTGCTGGGTCTGAGCTCCCTCCCTCTGCAGTCACCATCTCACAGCAGCAGCCAGGAGGTTAGTGGCCACCACGACCCACACATCCTTACCTCACACATACCTCACACATACCTCACATATACCTCACATATACCTCACATATACCTCACATACCTCTCACATGAGAGCAAAGGTACACACACTGTGACATCACACCTGTAGCCCACCCCTATATCTGCTAAGTACTCCCCGTCACTATGCCCTGTCACCCTCATCCTGCTCTCTAACTGCCTGTCTGTGTACTGGCCTTCACCCCTCTTACACCATCACCAACCCTCACTAACTACCACAGAGACTATGTGCACTGATATCTGCCCCTCCACCACCTGCAGCGCCCCTGGACCCCTCCCCATCCCCCGCAAACCCCCGCACCTGCCCCTCCACCACCCGTGGCACCCCCACCCACTGCGCCTTCGGACCCCCTACCCCACCCGCAGTGTCTTCCAAACCCCTTCCCCATCTGCAGCAGCCCCTCCCCCATCCGCTGCACCCCCGGACCCATCCCCTGCACCCCCACCCCTCCAGCAACCGCAACACCTTCGGTCCCACTACCCCACCCGCAGCGCTCACCCCACCACCAACCACTCCACCTGCGGACCCCCTACACCACCTGCTCCTCCACCACCTACAGCCCCTCCCGATCCACCGCACCCTCCCCCCCCTCCCTCCCTCCCCCACCCGCAGCGCCTCCAGGCCCCCTACCTCACCCGCAACACCTGCACCCTTCTCCACCAGCAGCGCCTCCGGAACCCCTCCCCCATCCGCAACAGCCCCTCACCCGCCTCCCCCACCCACAGCACCCCCACCCCTCCCGCATCCCCTGACCCCCTCCCCATCCGCTGAACCCCGCACTCACCCCTCCCCCATCCGCTGCACCCACTGACCCATCCCCTACACCCCCACCTCTCCAGCAACCGCAACACCTTCGGACCCACTACCCCACCCTCAGCACCCACCCCTCCACCACCCACTGCACCTCCGGACCTCCTACACCACCCACTCCTCCACCACCTGCAGCCCCTCCCCATCCACCGCACCCCCACCCGCAGCGCCTCCAGGCCCCCTACCTCACCCGCAACACCTGCACCCTTCCACCCTGCAGCGCCTCCGGAACCCCTCCCTCATCTGCAACAGCCCCTCACCCGCCTCTCCCCCACCCACAGCAACTCACCTCTCCCACACTCCCGGACCACCTCCACCATCCGCTGCACCCCCGCACCCACCCCCTATCCCACCCGCGCACACACCCCTCCACCACCTGCAGCACCTCCAGACCCCCTCCCCCATCCACCGCAAATCCACACACCTGTCCCTCCACCACCCGTGGCACCCCCACCCACAGCGCCTCCGGACCCCACACCTCCACACACACGGACCCTCCCTCCTCCGGACCCCTAACCCCATTCACTGCACCCCCCCCCCTCTCCCACCCGCAAAGCCTCCACACCTCCTACCCACCCGCTACACCCTTCCCCACCCGCAGTACCTCTGGAACCCCTCCCCCATCCAGCCCAGCATCTGCCCCTCCCCCACCTGCCCCTCCCCCACACACAATGCCCCCCCGGCCCCCTCCCCCGGTACCCACTCGCGGCGCCTCCAGACCCCCTATGCCACCCGCCCCTCCACCACCTACATCACCTCCGGACCCCCTCCCCCATCCGCCACACCCCGCATCTGGCTCTCCCCCGCCCGCTGCACCTTTGGATCCCCTACCCCACCCACGCAGCTGTCCCTTCCCAATCCGCATCGCCTACACCATTCGCAACAGCACCGCACCCGCCACTCCCCCACCCACGTTACCCCCGCATCCACCCCTCCACCACCCACCGCGCCCCCTGGACACCTCCCCCATCCACTGCACACCCGCACCCACCCCTTCCCCATCGGAACCCCTCCTCCATCCGCAACAGCCCTGCAGCTGCCATCCCCCACCTGCGACACCCCTGCTCCTACCCCACCCACAGCGCCTTCATACCCCCTCCCCCATCCGCGGTCCCCACTCCCCAAACCCCTTCCTGTTGCAAGGGACTACGCCCCCTTCACCATCGGACGCCCTTTCATTGTGCAATATTCAAACACTAACAAAACTAGGAATGCAGGTAATACTCCATATATTGAACCCCAGAAAGGCGTGCAGGGGTTAAGGGGGCGTAGCCCCTTCCGACGGTGTGAAGAGCGCCCGTAGGGCGCGATGAAGCACCTAGTTTAGGTATAAAAGTATTATAAGTCGCAAACTACTTAACTGGTCAGAATAATTTACACATGTGAGGCCAAAGTAACTGTAGCTGGAAACTGTCCTCCTAAACTACAGCCAAAGCTTTACATTTCCAAATAAAGTTTTGCTGAAGCTAAATGTGTCTTGCCTGTAATGTATCTATCACTTGAAGCCACGTGACATCTGCACATTACACTTTCTGAGCAGTAAACGTCCTTTTTAGAACAGCTTTGGTTTTAATGAACGTTGAAACAGCGTGATTTGCTTTCCTCTGTAATTGTAATTAAGTTTGGCGAGGCACAGGGGACGCACAAGGATCTTTGAGGGTTTGTGCTGTGTGTTACAACAGCTGCAAACTTCTCAGCACCATGACAGAAAGCGTTTGCAATCTTTGAAGTATAATTTAAAGTTCTAATTGATGTCTGAAACAAAAGAGATTGATGATGTCTATAATGTCCCTATTTTATTTTAACTCTTCTATTTATTGCTAAAATAAATATATTATGAAACAATGAGTGGTACTCCAGTGCCCGACGGGTGCTTGTTTAATACATAATTAATGTTAATATATTCATATGCAACGGCTTGCCATAATACATACCCCTCTAATCCAGGGCACCTATATAATACACAGGTTCTGTGGCAGGCTAAATCCAAGCCTGCATTTAACCTGGTTTTAATCAGCCAGAGAACCTGTGTAAATCATAGATGTCCCAAATTAAAGGGATATTATGGCAAGCCTATATATACAGAGAGTGCACTCCACGTCCAGCAAACCATGCAAATGCTCATTGCTGCAACTGGAGATTCTAGATAACCTGTACCTGCTGTTAACTCTGTGTTTACCTGTTCCTGTGTCTACCTGGCTAAGTCATCTGCTGCGCGGAATAACCTCCATTGCATGCTGCTACCACCTACCACTGTATTGTCTGCCAATAGCCTGTGTGACCAATAATGGACTTGTGTCCAAGATAGGAACGCTTGTCGTGGGGAAAGTAGAAACGTCAGGATTTAATCCTGCCTGCTGCCCATAATTAATTACAGCTTTTTCATTATTCTCCCAAATCAGTGTTTGCTATTATTTATACAATAAATATGCCAGGAAGGGGGGGGGGGGGGGAGGTGCAACATGTGCAGAGGGACTTAGATTTGGGATAGACATGCAGAAACAGCCAGTATTTACCCTGCATGCAAACATAATACTTGTATTTGCCCCCTCTCTTGCAATGCAGCATGTTGTGCTCCAGATATAAAGTTACTGGCTGTTTTTGCATTGCTTCAAACTTACATGTACGCCGGTGATGGAGCAGGGTTTGAGTGGAGCGGGGTTTCATACAGCTCACCAGCCGATGAGTGTATGCTGAAAACGTGTAGTGGTGCATGGATGCAGGAACAGCTTTATAGCAGTTATTAACCAGGTCTTTTAGAGGAGCTAAGCAGGAGACATCTGTCTCCCACCATGTCACTTTACATAGTTCCAAAGTGGCCCCTGCTCAGTAGAGATCTTGGCAGCCATCTTGGGTTAGGGCATGAAGCCTTCCTGTATAACAGGAAGACTTGAGTTTGCAAAGTAGTGCACTCCTCTTTAAACGTATGGTGCCACTTAACGTCCCATACAGGGCTGCCACCAGAAACTTTGGGGACCGGTACACCTGAAACAGTACGCATACCCCCCCTCTCCCAGCTCTTTCCTCCACCCCCTACTATTTTCGTCCCACCCAAATTTGCAGTGGTGGGCCATTAACCCACTATCTTTCAGCAGGGGGTACTCAAGAGAATGTGAGTGCAGAGTTATTAATCAGGGTCTATGCACAATCCTGCAAACAAGCAACAACATCGTCTTACTCACACAGGACATTCCCATGACACTTCCATGAGACAGAAGAGTTCTGGGTGATCCAATGGTCAACAACCAGTTACCACATGCCCACTTCACAGCAGGTACCCATGCCCCCCCACCCAACTCACACACAACACACACACACACACACACACACACACACACACACACACACACACACACACAGTGTAGTACAGTACAATAGTCCATTGCTGTATCTTGCAGCTCCGTGTCACTTCAAGTATCCATATCTGTGCTGCATTGTTGTGAGCAGTATATAGTAGTACAGTGCAGCATGTTGGTGACATCCAGTATATAGTAGTACAGTACAGTAGGCCCTTGCTGTACCTTGCAGCTCCGTGTCACTTCAAGTATCCATATCTGTGCTGCATTGTTGTGAGCAGTATATAGTAGTACAGTGCAGCATGTTGGTGACCATCAGTATATAGTAGTACAGCACAGTAGGCCATTGTTGTATCTTGCAGCTCTGTGTCACTTCAAGTATCCATATCTGTGCTGCATTGTTGTGAGCAGTATATAGTAGTACAGTGCAGCATGTTGGTGACCATCAGTATATAGTAGTACAGCACAGTAGGCCATTGTTGTATCTTGCAGCTCTGTGTCACTTCAAGTATCCATATCTGTGCTGCATTGTTGTGAGCAGTATATAGTAGTACAGTGCAGCATGTTGGTGACCACCAGTATATAGTAGTACAGCACAGTAGGCCATTGCTGTATCTTGCAGCTCTGTGTCACTTCAAGTATCCATATCTGTGCTGCATTGTTGTGAGCAGTATATAGTAGTACAGTGCAGCATTTTGGTGACCACCAGTATATAGTAGTACAGTACAGTAGGCCATTGCTGTATCTTGCAGCTCTGTGTCACTTCAAGTATCCATATCTGTGCTGCATTGTTGTGAGCAGTATATAGTAGTACAGTGCAGCATTTTGGTGACCACCAGTATATAGTAGTACAGTACAGTAGGCCATTGCTGTATCTTGCAGCTCTGTGTCACTTCAAGTATCCATATCTGTGCTGCATTGTTGTGAGCAGTATATAGTAGTATAGTGCAGCATTTTGGTGACCACCAGTATATAGTAGTACAGTGTTACGTTCTCTGTGCTCAGAATGTAAGATACTGAGTGGTTAAGTCCTGAGCACAGGAACGTGATGCTGTAATAAGAGCGAAGTTCAGCAGCAACCCCTAGGACCCTAACTCCGTTGTCCCACCCGCGTGGTCAGTCTACGCCTGCGAGACTATGTTTTCTTGGGCCCACGGCAGCCGCGTTTGAAGGGCGGATTAAGTCTGCCCAACTCTGATGCCCCCCGGTCTTAATTGGGGACAAGGCGTAAACTGAGACGGGGCGATAACAAGGGGACCTCTAATTAAATAAAACGCAGAGCTAGGGGCTACTACTAAACTCAAACAAAACGTATGTGCGGCACGGCCGCCAATGGAAAAAGAGAACAAAGGTAATTCTGTCCACACCCTACACGGCACCATCGTGTACCGAGGAGGACTGCTTGGGCGGAAAACCTCCGCAAAAGCACCAGCAACAAGTATAACGAAAGTACTACGGCCTAGGCCGCAAGACGCGGCAAAAGCCGCTACTCACAATACCGGGGGGAACAGCCGCAGGTGCATGAGAACCCCGAGATCACAGACACAGGTTTCTTCCAGCTGGAGGGCTGGAAGGACTCTAAAGACAGGCATTCGAACACCAGGACACGGGACCACTGGAACCAGGTAGACCAGATAACAGAACACCGAACAGGGAATACTCTAGAGCAGGAACAGCTCACAGGAAGCTATCACCGGCGTCTGTGTGAGGCGCTGAGGGAGAATATAACAGGTATCTGCACCAATAGCTGCAGAGAACCTAAATAGATAATGTCGTGCAGCTGCCCTGCTGCACGACCACACGCTGACAGGTGATAATTTAATTATATGGCAACGGGGAACGCAATCCGCCTGTGGCGTCCCCGTTGCCAAGGACCCGGCGCCTCAGTGCGCACAGCGTCCTGGCATTGCCAGGCGCCGTGCGGGGAGCAGGAGGAGGCGCGGCGGACATGAAGCGCCGGGACCATTGCTTAGCAACGGTCGGGCACTGGCGATAGCCGCCGCGCCTAACATACAGTACAGTAGGCCATTGCTGTATCTTGCAGCTCCGTGTCACTTCAAGTATCCATATCTGTGCTGCACTGTTGTGAGCAGTATATAGTAGTACAGTGCAACATTTTGGTGACCACCAGTATATAGTAGTACAGTACAGTAGGCCATTGCTGTATCTTGCATCTGTGTCACTTCTAGTATCCATATCTATGCTGCATTGTTGTGAGCAGTATATAGTAGTACAGTGCAGCATTTTGGTGACCACCAGTATATAGTAGTACAGTACAGTAGGCCATTGCTGTATCTTGCAGCTCCGTGTCACTGCAAGTACCCATATCTGTGCTGCATTGTTGTGAGCGATATATAGTAGTACAGTGCAGCATTTTGGTGACCACCAGTATATAGTTGTACAGCACAGTAGGCCATTGCTGTATCTTGCAGCTCTGTGTCACTTCAAGTATCCATATCTGTGCTGCATTGTTGTGAGCAGTATATAGTAGCACAGTGCAGCATTTTGGTGACCACCAGTATATAGTAGTACAGTACAGTAGGCCATTGCTGTATCTTGCAGCTCTGTGTCACTTCAAGTACCCATATCTGTGCTGCATTGTTGTGAGCAGTATATAGTAGTACAGTGCATCATTTTGGTGACCACCAGTATATAGTAGTACAGTACAGTAGGCCACTTCCACCTAGTGCTGAAGCTGCTGCCACTAGTCATGGCAGAGACTATGAAATGCCATCAACGTCTTCTGCCAAGGCTGATGCCCAATGTCATAGTAGAGAGCGTGTAAAATCCAAAAAGCAAAAGTTCAGTAAAATGACCCAAAAATCTAAATTAAAATTGTCTGAGGAGAAGCGTAAACTTGCCAATATGCCATTTACCACACGGAGTGGCAAGGAACGGCTGAGGCCCTGGCCTATGGTCATGGCTAGTGGTTCAGCTTCACATGAGGATGGAAGCACTCATCCTCCCGCTAGAAAAATTAAAAGAGTTAAGCTGGCAAAAGCACAGCAAAGAACTGTGCGTTCGTCTAAATCACAAATTCCCAAGGAGAGTCCAATTGTGTCGGTTGCGATGCCTGACCTTCCCAACACTGGACGGGAAGAGGTGGCTCCTTCCACCATTTGCACGCCCCCTGCAAGTGCTGGAAGGAGCACCCACAGTCCAGTTCCTGATATTCAAATTGAAGATGTCACTGTTGAAGTACACCAGGATGAGGATATGGGTGTTGCTGGCGCTGAGGAGGAAATTGACAAGGAGGATTCTGATGGAGAGGTGGTTTGTTTAAGTCAGGCACCCAGGGAGACACCTGATGTCCGTGGGATGAATATGGCAATTGACATGCCTGGTCAAAATACAAAAAAAAAATCACCTCTTCGGTGTGGAATTATTTTAACAGAAATGCGGACAACAGGTGTCAAGCCGTTTGTTGCCTTTGCCAAGCTGTAATAAGTTGGGGTAAGGACGTTAACCACCTAGGAACATCCTCCCTTATACGTCACCTGCAGCGCATTCATCAGAAGTCATTGACAAGTTCAAAAACTTTGGGTGACAGCGGAAGCAGTCCACTGATCACTAAATCCCTTCCTCTTGTACCCAAGCTCCTGCAAACCACACCACCAACTCCCTCAGTGTCAATTTCCTCCTTAGTCCTGCAGGCCATGTCACTGTCAAGTCTGACGAGTCCTCTCCTGACTAAGATTGCTCCGATGGATCCTTGAGTGTAACGCCTACTGCTGCTGGCGCTGCTGTTGTTGCTGCTGGGAGTCGATCGTCATCTCAGAGGGGAAGTCGGAAGACCACTTGTACTACTTCCAGTAAGCAATTAACTGTCCAACAGTCCTTTGCGAGGAAGATGAAATATCACAGCAGTCATCCTGTTGCAAAGCAGATAACTGAGGCCTTGACAACTATGTTGGTGTTAGACGTGCGTCCGGTATCCGCCGTTAATTCACAGGGAACTAGACAATTTATTGAGGCAGTGTGCCCCTGTTACCAAATACCATCTAGGTTCTACTTCTCTAGGCAGGCGATACCGAGAATGTACACAGACATCAGAAAAAGAGTCACCAGTGTCCTAAAACATGCAGTTGTACCCAGTGTCCACTAAACCACGGACACGTGGACAAGTGGAGCAGGGCAGGGTCAGGACTATATGACTGTGACAGCCCACTGGGTAGATGTATTGCCTCCCGCAACAACAACAGCAGCGGCGGCACCAGTAGCAGCATCTCGCAAACGCCAACTCGTTCCTAGGCAGGCTACGCTTTGTATCACCGCTTTCCATAAGAGGCACACAGCTGACAACCTCTTACGGAAACTGAGGAACATTATCGCAGAATGGCTTACCCCAATTGGACTCTCCTGGGGATTTGTGAAATCGGACAACACCACCAATATTGTGCGTGCATTACATCTGGGCAAATTCCAGCACGTCCCATGTTTTGCACATACAATGAATTTGGTGGTGCAGAATTTTATAAAAAACGACAGGGGCGTAATGGAGATGCTGTCCGTGGCCCGAAGAATTGCGGGCCACCTTCGGCATTCAGCCACCGCGTGCCGAAGACTGGAGCACCAGCAAACACTCCTGAACCTGCCCTGCCATCAGCTGAAGCAAGAGGTGGTAACGAGGTGGAATTCAACCCTCTATATGCTTCAGGGGATGGAGGAGCAGCAAAAGGCCATTCAAGCCTATACATCTGCCTACGATAAAGGCAAAGGAGGGGAATGCACCTGACTCAAGCACAGTGGAGAATAATTTCAACGTTGCGCAAGGTTCTCCAACTCTTTGAACTTGCCACACGTGAAGTCAGTTCAGACACTGCCAGCCCAAGTCAGGTCATTCCCCTCATCAGGCTTTTGCAGAAGCAGCTGGAGAGATTGAAGAAGGAGCTAAAACAGAGCGATTCCGCTAGGCATGTGGGACTTGTGGATGGAGCCCTTAATTCGCTTAACCAGGATTCACGGGTAATCAATCTGTTGAAATCAGAGCACTATATTTTGGCCACCGTGCTCGATCCTAGGTTTAAAGCTTACGTTGTATCTCTCTTTCCGGCAGACACAAGTCTGCATATGTTCAAAGACCTGCTGGTGAGACACTTGTCAAGTCAAGCGGAACGTGATCCGCCAACAGTTCCTCCTTCATTTTCTCCCGCCACTGGAGCTGCCAGGAAAAGGATAACATTTCCAAAACCAGCCGCTGGCGGTGATGCAGGGCAGTCAGGAGCAAGTGCTGACATCTGGTCCGGACTGAAGGACCTGCCAACGATTACTGACATGTCGTCTACTGTCACTGCATAGGATTCTGTCACCATTGAAAGAATGGTGGAGGATTATATGAGTGACAGCATCCAAGTAGGCATGTCAGGAAAAAAGGCAATTTGGAGGCCCTTGCACAAACTGGCTTTATTTTACCTAAGTTGCCCCCCCTCCAGTGTGTACTCCGAAAGAGTGTTTAGTGCAGCCGGTCACCTTGTCAGCGATCGGCGTAGAAGGTTACTTCCACAAAATGTGGAGAAGATGATGTTCATCAAATTGAATTATAATCAATTCCTCCATGGAGACATTTACCAGCAATTGCCTCCAGAAAATACACAGGGATCTGAGATGGTGGATTCCAGTGGGGACGAATTAATAATCTGTGAGGAGAGGGATGTACACAGTGAAAGGGGTGAGGAATGGGAGGATGATGATGAGGTTGACATCTTGCCTCTGTAGAGCCAGTTTGTGCAAGGAGAGATTGATTGCTTCTTTTTTGGTGGGGGCCCAAACCAACCAATCATTTCAGCCACAGTCGTGTGGCAGACCCTGTCGCTGAAATGATGGGTTTTTTAAAGTATGCATGTCCTGTTTATACAACATAAGGGTGGGTGGGAGGGCGGGAGGGCCCAAGGACAATTCCATCTTGCACCTCTTTTTTTTTTTTAAATCTTTGCATCATGTGCTGTTTGGAGACTATTTTTTTAAGTCCCATCCTGTCTGACACTGCAGTGCCACTCCTAGATGGGCCAGGTGTTTGTGCCGCCCACTTGTGTCACTTAGCTTAGTCATCCAGCGACCTTGGTGAAAATTTTAGGACTAAAAATAATATTGTGAGGTGTGAGGTGTTCAGAATAGACTGGAAATGAGTGGAAATGATGGTTATTGAGGTTAATAATACTATAGGATCAAAGGCCCTCATTCCTAGTTGTTCGGAATGAGGGCTAGCTGCTTTTAGCAGCATTACACACGCTAGGCCACCGCCCTCTGGGAGTGTATCTTAGCTTAGCAGAATAGCTAACGAAAGATTAGCAGAACTGCTAATAAATAATTCTTTGCAGTTTCTGAGTAGCTCCAGACCTACTCACAGATTGCGATCAGCTCAGTCCGTTTAGTTCCTGGTTTGACGTTACAGACACGCCCTGCGTTCGGCCAGCCACTCCCCCGTTTCTCCAGACACTCCCGCGTTTTTCCCTGACCTGCCTGCGTTTTTTAGCACACTCCCGGAAATCGCTCAGGTACCACCCAGAAACGCCGCTTTCCTGTCAATCACTCACCGATCAGCAGAGCGACTGAAAAGCGTTGCAGGATCCACAGCCAATCTACTAAGTTTGCGCATTTAGCAACAAATCGCAGCATAGCGAAAATCGGCAACGAGCGAACAACTCGGAATGACCCCCAAAATTACCCCCAAATTCTATGATTTAAGCTGTTTTTGAGGTTTGTTTTAAAAAAAACATAGAATCCAAAACACACCCGAATCCGACAAAATTTTTTAAAAGAGGTTTTGCGAAAACGCGTCCGAATCCAAAACACGGCCGCGGAACCGAATCCAAAACCAAAACACAAATCCCAAAAAATTAAGCAATTTTGCCCAACAAGCTACTACATGTCTGTAAATATAGCACTCAGGGCATATTACAAATAAAATAACCAATAACCCTCTATCCTCTCTCCCGTCCGCCGTCTCTTAGCGCAGCTGTGTACGGTACAAATCTCCGCAATTGATAAATATTTACAGACGAGCGACAATCTGAGTAAATAATTCTGTTTCATCCAAACCCTTAAATAAATATTTCATTAGTTTGTCCAAACACGAAAAGCAATTTAAAAAGATGTTAAATGGGTATAAAAATAAATATCATGTAAGTACGATTCGTTTCCTGGATTTATTTATCTTTTTTGTTGTTGTTTTGTTTTACAGTTTGGTGTTGAAAATGTTCCTATTAGACACAGTTTTCTTCCAGATTGTGATATTTATGTTGGCTTTGCCCTCTCTGGCTGCTTCATCAGCTGCAAAACCGTCCACAGTACGCTACATGAATTTCACTTTTTAACTTTTAAATGTCTCAGGGGCCTATACATTGGGGGCTATTCAGAGACGGATCTAGATTTAGCTCTCGCAGCAAAATATGCGCCCATATACTAACATGCTGGGGGTCACCCAGCACAAGGGACGGCCGCCCAGGATATGTGGCGCCGCCCCACATTGAATTCGCAATTTAATTGCGAACGCTTTGAATTGAGGTAGACTCCTGCCTGCGTAGGAAGATGCACCACTGCCATGTTTCCATATACAGGAAACGCAGGCGACGTCATATACCAGCGTCGGAAAATGGTCATGACACGCCTATTTTTCCCAATTCCCCCCCAATGCTGCATTGCCACCCCCGGATGCCAATCGCCTGTCAATCATAATATGATCGCATCATTCCAGGATGTGATCGCATGGTGAAGGGTCGTACATGTGCACTATGGGGGTCATTCCGAGTTGATCGCTCGCTAGCTATTTTTTGCAGCGCTGCGATCAGATAGTCGCCGCCCATAGGGGAGTGTCTTTTTGCTTTGCAAGTGTGCGATCGCATGTGCAGCCGAGCGGTACAAAAAAGTTTTGTGCAGTTTTTAAAAAGCTCAGGACTTACTCAGCCGCTGCGATCACTTCAGCCTGTCCAGGGCAGGAATTGACGTCAGACACCCGCCCTGAAAACACTTGGACACGCCTGTGTTCTTCCAACCACTCCCAGAAAACGGTCAGTTGACACCCACAGACGCCTTCTTCCTGTCAATCTCCTTGCGATCGGCTGTCTGAATGGATTATTTGTTAATTCCATCGCTCAGCAATGATCCGCTTTGTACCCATACGATGTGCCTATGCAGTGCGGTGCATACACGTGCGCAGAGCCGGCCATAGGCATAGGCAAACTAGGCAACTGCCTAGGGCATTTGGTATGCCTAGGGGCATCAGCAGCTTCTGCTGATTAAAATGATATGCAGCATGCCTATATTCTGTGTGTAGCATTTCATATGCAGATACAGCCACAGTCACACACAGTATATAGGCATGCTGCATATCAGTTTAATCAGCAGAAGCTGCTTGTGCATCCTAGCCACATAGCAATGCAAATAAGATGCATTTTCATAAAAAAAGGTGCCCGACGCATTGAGGCAAGATTTATGAGGACACATCTGTATCCAAGCAGAGGCAGAGGTCTCAGTGTTAGTGGCAGTGTGAATGCTGTGTGCATGTGAGTGGGTTGGTTGTGCAGTAGTGTTCGGAATATGTATAAGGAGCATTATATGTGTCATGTAAAAATGCATTAATAATGTGCAACATATGTGTAGGGGGCACTATGTGTGTCATTATGTGTATAAGGGCATTAATAATGTGCGGCATATGTGTAAAAGGGTACTGCTGTATGTGTGTCATTATGTGTATAGGGGCACCAATAATGTGCAGCAAATGTGTCACTATGTGTGTCATTATGTGTATAAGGGCATTAATAATGTGCGGCTTATGTGTAAGGGACATTATGTGTAAAAGGGCATTAATAAAGGTTGTCACAATGTGTAAGGCGCATTATGTTTATAAGGACATTAATAATGGGTCTCATATGTGTAAGGGGCATTACTGTGTGAAATTATGTGTATAAATGCATTACTAATGTGTGGCATTATGTGTATAAGGTGCTCTACTATGTGGCATTGCGTATAGAAAGGGCACTACTGTGTCGTCTAATGTGAATAAAGAGCAATAGGGTGTGATGTAATGTGAATAAGGAGCAATTCAGTGTGATGTAATGTGAATAAGGGGCTCTACTGTAAGGAGTACTGTTTATAAGGTAAAGTGATACTACTGTGGGATGTAATATGAATTATGGACACTATCGCATGATCAAATGTGAATAAAGTTGCAGTACTGTGTGGCGTAATTGGAATTGGGGTTACTGTTGTGTCGCCATGCCCCTTGCTGGCAAAAACACACCCCTCTTTGGGTTGTGCGCCAAATGTGCGAACTGTTCCTATTTAAAATATAGGGGGTACAAACACCAAACTAAGGACTGCTATGGGTGAGGGGTGATGGTGCTGGGAAGGAGGTGCAAGGTCAGAGGCAGAACCAGCGGTGGTGCTAGGGGGCACCAGCCAAAATCTTGCCTAGGGCATCATATTGGTTAGGGCCGGCTCTGCACGAGCGCAGTGGTGACATGATTGCAGCGCAGTGAAACATTCTAGCATGCGATCAGGTCGGAATGACCCCCTATAGCCTCTGCGGCCTCTGCATTGGCTATGTCTGTCTCTGAATAAGGCTCAATATCCCTTATGTGCCCATTACACAGGCAGAAACACTAGTTTCCACATTACGGACCCATTTATTATTAAGGTCTAGGAGTGGACGGCCCGTGTTTAGCAAACTGGGAAAGAGATTGCTTACAGATGGTTTCCGATGACACTCTCCTTCCTCTAGCAGGCGTTCCAGAGTGTGACGGAGGGATATGAACGGATTCCTCCGCCTCCAGTGGGCATTTTTGTGCGCACTTACACTCAGGGGCGCTTTAACAGAGGAGGGGGCCTGTCTGCACCTCCGGGTGGGCCCCCTACTCTGCACGGCGCGGTAGTCTATGGCAATATGCCGAAGTCCACTGAGCGTGCTCAGGTCTCCACAAACATGGTGCCCGACATGTTCTGGAGACCAATTTGGCTACTGCACATACTCGGCTGCGCTTTATTTGCTGCAAGAGCAGCGCTCGGCGCCAGACTCCGGAAATGTGAGTATTAGAATATGGGTGGGTTTGAGGGATAATAGTTGCTTTCACCAGTATTCTAACTATTGTTTACGTTTGTCAATACGCATCAGTACACATAAGGAATGGATCACCTTGGTAGCCCCCCAACAACCATGCTAACCTAGAGGATACAAAATTAAATATGATATTATAACATGATAACAAAGAAATGTTAGTATCACCATAATACCACCGGCTTTCCCTCCTTCTAGACTGGTGATATATCGATTCAAATGGAATTATAATTGTTTCTTATTTCTTAGTGTTTACAAATGATGTGAATATTTCTTTAAGAACATATATTGTGGGCATTATAAAACGGATGCAGATATTCTGGCTTTACAGGTTCCCTGTCATCTCTCTTGGTATACCACACCTGAACGTGACCAGTCAGCTTTTAATTTTGGAGAAGGAGGGGGAGGAGAGCTGGGATAAAATAGGATTTTAATACCTACCGGTAAATTATTTTCTCTTAGTCCGTAGAGGATGCTGGGGACTCCGTAAGGACCATTGGGTATAGACAGGATCCGCAAGAGACATGGGCACACTATAAGACTTTGAATGGGTGTGAACTGGCTCCTCCCTCTATGCCCCTCCTCCAGACCTCAGTTAGAAAACTGTGCCCAGGGAGACGGACATTTCGAGGAAAGAATTTATTGTTTAAACATAGTGATGAGCGGGTTCGGTTCCTCGGAATCCGAACCCCCCCAAACTTCACCCATTTTACACGGGTCCGAGGCATACTCGGATTCTCCCATATGGCTCGGTTAACCCGAGCGCGCCCGAACGTCATCATCCCGCTGTCGGATTCTCGCGAGATTCGAATTCTATATAAGGAGCTGCGCGTCGCCGCCATTTTTCACTCGTGCATTGGAAATGATAATAATAATAATAATAATAATTTTATTTATATAGCGCTCTTTCTCCAATAGGACTCAAGGCGCGTAACAGATACATAGCATAATATAGTACAGAAAATAATGAAGTACATTTTCATAAAATACAGAAGCATGAAGATACTAAAAGGGACATTATGGAAATGCTGAGTAAACAGAAAAGTCTTGAGTCTACTTTTGAAGGATTCTATAGTTGGGGTCTCTCGCACTGTGCGGGGAAGTGAGTTCCATAGAGTCGGAGCCGCATGACTAAAAGCTCGACCCCCACATGAATTACAGTAGATTCTAGGTACTGCTAAAAGTCCTTCATTTACAGATCGCAGTAATCGAGTGGGGCAGTATGGGGTCAGAAGCTGTTTCAGGTACCTTGGGCCTTGGTCATGTAATGCTTTGAAACTCAGTAAGCCAATCTTGAAGATGATTCGCCATCTTACAGGCAGCCAGTGAAGGGAGTAGAGGATGGGTGTTATGTGGCTAGAACGGGGCTGGTTGGGTAACAGCCTGGCAGTTGTGTTTTGCAAAAGCTGCAAGCGGTGCAATTCTTTTGCTGGTAGACCAAGGTAGAGGGTATTACAGTAGTCTAAACGAGATGATACAAATGCATGTATGACTTTTGGCAGATCATCTGAGGGAATTAAGTGCTTGATTCTGGCTATGTTCCTCAGGTGAAAGAATGAGGATTTGATTGTGGCTGATATCTGATGTTTAAGTGTCAAGCCACCATCCAGGACAACGCCAAGATTCCGCACATGATCAGTGGTCTGTAATTCTGAATCCCCCAGTGTAAGTCCAGTTGGTTGGCTATGCTGCAGTCTTGTCCTTTGATGTTGCGGTCGTATCATAAGGATCTCTGTTTTATCCGGGTTCAGTCGCAGCCAACTGGCGCTCATCCACTCCTGTAGTTCAGCTAGACAGCCATTTAGGGTTGCTATTGGGTTATCAGTGCCCGGATCAAAGGACAAGTACAGTTGTGTATCATCTGCATAGCAGTGATAGACCAGGCCATGGCGCCTGATTATTTCGCCCAATGGGAGCATGTATACTGCAAAAAGCATGGGGGATAGTATAGAACCTTGTGGGACACGTGGCTGGCGTCCTCTCACTTTGTTTCAGGGGGCTGCAGTGCAAATATCTTTATTCTGGGGACCAGCAGTATTATAGGAGGAGTACAGTGCAGAGTTTTGCTGACCAGTGACCACCAGTATTATACGTTGTCTGCCTGAAAAACGCTCCATATCTGTGCTCAGTGTGCTGCATATATCTGTGCTCACACTGCTTTATTGTGGGGACTGGGGACCAGCAGTATTATATAGGAGGAGTACAGTGCAGAGTTTTGCTGACCAGTGACCACCAGTATACGTTGTCTGCCTGAAAAACGCTCCATATCTGTGCTCAGTGTGCTGCATATATCTGTGCTCACACTGCTTTATTGTGGGGACTGGGGACCAGCAGTATTATATAGGAGGAGTACAGTGCAGAGTTTTGCTGACCAGTGACCACCAGTATACGTTGTCTGCCTGAAAAACGCTCCATATCTGTGCTCAGTGTGTTGCATATATCTGTGCTTACACTGCTTTATTGTGGGGACTGGGGACCAGCTGTATTATATAGGAGGAGTACAGTGCAGAGTTTTGCTGACCAGTGACCACCAGTATTATACGTTCTCTGCCTGAAAAACGCTCCATATCTGTGCTGCATTGTAGTATATAGTAGAGATGTGCACTTGAAATTTTTCGGGTTTTGTGTTTTGGTTTTGGGTTCGGTTCCGCGGCCGTGTTTTGGGTTCGACCGCGTTTTGGCAAAACCTCACCGAATTTTTTTTGTCGGATTCGGGTGTGTTTTGGATTCGGGTGTTTTTTTCAAAAAACACTAAAAAACAGCTTAAATCATAGAATTTGGGGGTCATTTTGATCCCAAAGTATTATTAACCTCAAAAACCATAATTTCCACTCATTTTCAGTCTATTCTGAATACCTCACACCTCACAATATTATTTTTAGTCCTAAAATTTGCACCGAGGTCGCTGGATGACTAAGCTAAGCGACCCTAGTGGCCGACACAAACACCTGGCCCATCTAGGAGTGGCACTGCAGTGTCACGCAGGATGGCCCTTCCAAAAAACACTCCCCAAACAGCACATGACGCAAAGAAGAAAAAAAGAGGCGCAATGAGGTAGCTGTGTGAGTAAGCTAAGCGACCCTAGTGGCCGACACAAACACCTGGCCCATCTAGGAGTGGCACTGCAGTGTCACGCAGGATAGCCCTTCCAAAAAACACTCCCCAAACAGCACATGACGCAAAGAAGAAAAAAAGAGGCGCAATGAGGTAGCTGTGTGAGTAAGATAAGCGACCCTAGTGGCCGACACAAACACCTGGCCCATCTAGGAGTGGCACTGCAGTGTCATGCAGGATGGCCCTTCCAAAAAACACTCCCCAAACAGCACATGACGCAAAGAAGAAAAAAAGAGGCGCAATGAGGTAGCTGTGTGAGTAAGCTAAGCGACCCTAGTGGCCGACACAAACACCTGGCCCATCTAGGAGTGGCACTGCAGTGTCACGCAGGATGGCCCTTCCAAAAAACACTCCCCAAACAGCACATGACGCAAAGAAGAAAAAAAGAGGCGCAATGAGGTAGCTGTGTGAGTAAGATAAGCGACCCTAGTGGCCGACACAAACACCTGGCCCATCTAGGAGTGGCACTGCAGTGTCACGCAGGATGGCCCTTCCAAAAAACACTCCCCAAACAGCACATGACGCAAAGAAGAAAAAAAGAGGCGCAATGAGGTAGCTGTGTGAGTAAGATAAGCGACCCTAGTGGCCGACACAAACACCTGGCCCATCTAGGAGTGGCACTGCAGTGTCACGCAGGATGGCCCTTCCAAAAAACACTCCCCAAACAGCACATGACGCAAATAAAAATGAAAGAAAAAAGAGGTGCAAGATGGAATTGTCCTTGGGCCCTCCCACCCACCCTTATGTTGTATAAACAGGACATGCACACTTTAACCAACCCATCATTTCAGTGACAGGGTCTGCCACACGACTGTGACTGAAATGACGGGTTGGTTTGGACCCCCACCGAAAAAGAAGCAATTAATCTCTCCTTGCACAAACTGGCTCTACAGAGGCAAGATGTCCACCTCATCATCATCCTCCGATATATCACCGTGTACATCCCGCTCCTCACAGATTATCAATTCGTCCCCACTGGAATCCACCATCTCAGCTCCCTGTGTACTTTGTGGAGGCAATTGCTGCTGGTCAATGTCTCCACGGAGGAATTGATTATAATTCATTTTAATGAACATCATCTTCTCCACATTTTCTGGAAGTAACCTCATACGCCGATTGCTGACAAGGTGAGCGGCGGCTCTAAACACTCTTTCGGAGTACACACTTGTGGGAGGGCAACTTAGGTAAAATAAAGCCAGTTTGTGCAAGGGCCTCCAAATTGCCTCTTTTTCCTGCCAGTATAAGTACGGACTGTCTGACGTGCCTACTTGGATGCGGTCACTCATATAATTCTCCACCATTCTTTCAATGGGGAGAGAATCATATGCAGTGACAGTAGACGACATGTCCGTAATCGTTGTCAGGTCCTTCAGTCCGGACCAGATGTCAGCATCAGCAGTCGCTCCAGACTGCCCTGCATCACCGCCAGCGGGTGGGCTCGGAATTCTGAGCCTTTTCCTCGCACCCCCAGTTGCGGGAGAATGTGAAGGAGGAGATGTTGACAGGTCGCGTTCCGCTTGACTTGACAATTTTGTCACCAGCAGGTCTTTGAACCCCAGCAGACTTGTGTCTGCCGGAAAGAGAGATCCAAGGTAGGTTTTAAATCTAGGATCGAGCACGGTGGCCAAAATGTAGTGCTCTGATTTCAACAGATTGACCACCCGTGAATCCTTGTTAAGCGAATTAAGGGCTCCATCCACAAGTCCCACATGCCTAGCGGAATCGCTCCCTTTTAGCTCCTCCTTCAATGCCTCCAGCTTCTTCTGCAAAAGCCTGATGAGGGGAATGACCTGACTCAGGCTGGCAGTGTCTGAACTGACTTCACGTGTGGCAAGTTCAAAAGGTTGCAGAACCTTGCACAACGTTGAAATCATTCTCCACTGCGCTTGAGACAGGTACATTCCACCTCCTATATCGTGCTCAATTGTATAGGCTTGAATAGCCTTTTGCTGCTCCTCCAACCTCTGAAGCATATATAGGGTTGAATTCCACCTCGTTACCACTTCTTGCTTCAGATGATGGCAGGGCAGGTTCAGGCGTTTTTGGTGGTGCTCCAGTCTTCTGTACATGGTGCCTGTACGCCGAAAGTGTCCCGCAATTCTTCTGGCCACCGACAGCATCTCTTGCACGCCCCTGTCGTTTTTAAAAAAATTCTGCACCACCAAATTCAAGGTATGTGCAAAACATGGGACGTGCTGGAATTTGCCCATATTTAATGCACACACAATATTGCTGGCGTTGTCCGATGCCACAAATCCACAGGAGAGTCCAATTGGGGTAAGCCATTCCGCGATGATCTTCCTCAGTTGCCGTAAGAGGTTTTCAGCTGTGTGCGTATTCTGGAAACCGGTGATACAAAGCGTAGCCTGCCTAGGAAAGAGTTGGCGTTTGCGAGATGCTGCTACTGGTGCCGCCGCTGCTGTTCTTGCGGCGGGAGTCCATACATCTACCCAGTGGGCTGTCACAGTCATATAGTCCTGACCCTGCCCTGCTCCACTTGTCCACATGTCCGTGGTTAAGTGGACATTGGGTACAACTGCATTTTTTAGGACACTGGTGAGTCTTTTTCTGACGTCCGTGTACATTCTCGGTATCGCCTGCCTAGAGAAGTGGAACCTAGATGGTATTTGGTAACGGGGGCACACTACCTCAAGAAATTGTCTAGTTCCCTGTGAACTAACGGCGGATACCGGACGCACGTCTAACACCAACATAGTTGTCAAGGCCTCAGTTATCCGCTTTGCAACAGGATGACTGCTGTGATATTTCATCTTCCTCGCAAAGGACTGTTGGACAGTCAATTGCTTGGTGGAAGTAGTAAAAGTGGGCTTACGACTTCCCCTCTGGGATGACCATCGACTCCCAGCAGCAACAACAGCAGCGCCAGCAGCAGTAGGCGTTACACGCAAGGATGCATCGGAGGAATCCCAGGCAGGAGAGGACTCGTCAGAATTGCCAGTGACATGGCCTGCAGGACTATTGGCATTCCTGGGGAAGGAGGAAATTGACACTGAGGGAGTTGGTGGGGTGGTTCGCGTGAGCTTGGTTACAAGAGGAAGGGATTTACTGGTCAGTGGACTGCTTCCGCTGTCGCCCAAAGTTTTTGAACTTGTCACTGACTTATTATGAATGCGCTGCAGGTGATGTATAAGGGAGGATGTTCCGAGGTGGTTAACGTCCTTACCCCTACTTATTACAGCTTGACAAAGGCAACACACGGCTTGACAAATGTTGTCCGCATTTCTGTTGAAATACTTCCACACCGAAGAGCTGATTTTTTTGGTATTTTCACCAGGCATGTCAATGGCCCTATTCCTCCCACGGACAACAGGTGTCTCCCCGGGTGCCTGACTTAAACAAACCACCTCACCATCAGAATCCTCCTTGTCAATTTCCTCCCCAGCGCCAGCAACACCCATATCCTCCTCATCCTGGTGTACTTCAACACTGACATCTTCAATCTGACTATCAGGAACTGGACTGCGGGTGCTCCTTCCAGCAATTGCAGGGGGCGTGCAAATGGTGGAAGGCGCATGCTCTTCACGTCCAGTGTTGGGAAGGTCAGGCATCGCAACCGACACAATTGGACTCTCCTTGTGGATTTGGGATTTGGAAGAACGCACAGTTCTTTGCGGTGCTTTTGCCAGCTTGAGTCTTTTCATTTTTCTAGCGAGAGGCTGAGTGCTTCCATCCTCATGTGAAGCTGAACCACTAGCCATGAACATAGGCCAGGGCCTCAGCCGTTCCTTGCCACTCCGTGTGGTAAATGGCATATTGACAAGTTTACGCTTCTCCTCCGACAATTTTATTTTAGATTTTGGAGTCCTTTTTTTACTGATATTTGGTGTTTTGGATTTTACATGCTCTGTACTATGACATTGGGCATCGGCCTTGGCAGACGACGTTGCTGGCATTTCATCGTCTCGGCCATGACTAGTGGCAGCAGCTTCAGCACGAGGTGGAAGTGGATCTTGATCTTTCCCTAATTTTGGAACCTCAACATTTTTGTTCTCCATATTTTAATAGGCACAACTAAAAGGCACCTCAGGTAAACAATGGAGATGGATGGATACTAGTATACTTATGGATGGACCAGCGACTGCCGACACAGAGGTAGCTACAGCCGTGGACTACCGTACTGTGTCTGCTGCTAATATAGACTGGATGATAATGAGATGAAATTAATATATATATATATATAATATCACTAGTACTGCAGCCGGCAGGTATATATATTTATTATGTAATGACTGATGACGGACCTGCTGGACACTGTCAGCTCAGCAGCACCGCAGACTGCTACAGTAAGCTACTATAGTAGTATGTATCAAGAAGAAAGAGAAAAAAAAAAAACACGGGTAGGTGGTATACAATTATGGATGGACCAGCGACTGCCGACACAGAGGTAGCTACAGCCGTGGACTACCGTACTGTGTCTGCTGCTAATATAGACTGGATGATAATGAGATGAAATTAATATATATATATATATATATATATATAATATCACTAGTACTGCAGCCGGACAGGTATATATATTTATTATGTAATGACTGATGACGGACCTGCTGGACACTGTCAGCTCAGCAGCACCGCAGACTGCTACAGTAAGCTACTATAGTAGTATGTATCAAGAAGAAAGAGAAAAAAAAAAACCACGGGTAGGTGGTATACAATTATGGATGGACCAGCGACTGCCGACACAGAGGTAGCTACAGCCGTGGACTACCGTACTGTGTCTGCTGCTAATATAGACTGGATGATAATGAGATGAAATTAATATATATATATATATATATATATATAATATCACTAGTACTGCAGCCGGACAGGTATATATATTTATTATGTAATGACTGATGACGGACCTGCTGGACACTGTCAGCTCAGCAGCACCGCAGACTGCTACAGTAAGCTACTATAGTAGTATGTATCAAGAAGAAAGAGAAAAAAAAAAACCACGGGTAGGTGGTATACAATTATGGATGGACCAGCGACTGCCGACACAGAGGTAGCTACAGCCGTGGACTACCGTACTGTGTCTGCTGCTAATATAGACTGGATGATAATGAGATGAAATTAATATATATATATATATAATATCACTAGTACTGCAGCCGGACAGGTATATATATTTATTATGTAATGACTGATGACGGACCTGCTGGACACTGTCAGCTCAGCAGCACCGCAGACTGCTACAGTAAGCTACTATAGTAGTATGTATCAAGAAGAAAGAGAAAAAAAAAACCACGGGTAGGTGGTATACATATACAATTATATATATATTATATACAATTATATATATATATATATATATATGTATCTTGGATAATCCGGCACTCCTGTGCTGGTACATTAAGTGTTGGGTGCTCGTGCTGTTTTGAATACAAGTCCTCTGTTGCTAAACAAGCAAGCTGCACGTCACTCCATGAGAAAAAAAGTGCTTTAATGAATGTTGGTTACATGAGAAAAAATCAGCCTATCCGTCAGGATAACATATGGCTGCTGTGTTCTGTAACAAAAAAAGCGTGTTACAGAACACAGCAGCCATATGTTATCCTGACGAAGGGACAATGCAAAGTCCCGAAACGAGCCGTTGACAAAACGGATAGGCTGATTTTTTCTCATGTAACCAACATTCATTAAAGCACTTTTTTTCTCATGGAGTGACGTGCAGCTTGCTTGTTTAGCAACAGAGGACTTATATATATATATATATATATTAAACTGGTGGTGATTAATTAAACTGGTGGACAGGTCACTGGTCACACTATCAGCAACTTGCAAGTAGTACTCCTAAGCAGACAATCACAATATATACTGGTGGTCAGTGTGGTCACAATGGCAGTGTACCACTCTGGCAGCAGAGTGCCAGCAAAAGTGTGCACTGTACGTTAAAATATGTACTCCTGCTCTCATACTCTAACTGCTCCCCACTGTCTCCCCCACAAGTCAGATATACAGTCACACTATCACTTCAGCAAGTAGTAGTACTCCTCCTAATGCTCCCCAAAATTACTAAAGTAAATAATACTGTGTCTCTCTCTACTCTAGTAGTCTCACTCTCTATAAACGGAGAGGACGCCAGCCACGTCCTCTCCCTATCAATCTCAATGCACGTGTGAAAATGGCGACGACGCGCGGCTCCTTATATAGAATCCGAGTCTCGCGATAGAATCCGAGCCTCGCGAGAATCCGACAGCGGGATGATGACGTTCGGGCGCGCTCGGGTTAACCGAGCAAGGCGGGAAGATCCGAGTCGCTCGGACCCGTGTAAAAAAACTGAAGTTCGGGCGGGTTCGGTTTCCGAGGAACCGAACCCGCTCATCTCTAGTATATAGTAGGAGTACAGTGCATAATTTTGCTGACCACCAGTATATAATATATAGGAGTACGGTACAGAAGCCACTGCTCTACCTACCTCTGTGTGGTCAAGTATACTATCCATCCATACCTGTGGTGCATTTCAGTTTTGCACAGTTTGCTGACCACCAGTATATAATATATAGCAGTACGGTACAGTAGGCCACTGCTCTACCTACCTCTGTGTCGTCAAGTATATTATCCATCCATTCCTGAGGTGCATTTCAGTTTTGCACAGTTTGCTGACCACCAGTATATAATATATAGCAGTACGGTACAGTAGGCCACTGCTCTACCTACCTCTGTGTCGTCAAGTATACTATCCATCCATACCTGTGGTGCATTTCAGTTGTGCGCAGTATATATAGTAGTAGGCCATTGCTATTGATACTGGCATATAATTCCACACATTAAAATATGGAGAACAAAAATGTGGAATGTAAAATATGGAAAGATCAAGATCCACTTCCAGCTCGTGCTGAAGCTGCTGCCACTAGTCATGGCCGAGACGGTGAAATGCCATCAACGTCGTCTGCCAAGGCCGATGCCCAATGTCATAGTAGAGAGCATGTAAAATCCAAAACACAAAAGTTCAGTAAAATGACCCAAAAATCAAAATTAAAAGCGTCTGAGGAGAAGCGTAAACTTGCCAATATGCCATTTACGACACGGAGTGGCAAGGAACGGCTGAGGCCCTGGCCTATGTTCATGGCTAGTGGTTCAGATTCACATGAGGATGGAAGCACTCATCCTCTCGCTAGAAAAAAGAAAAGACTTAAGCTGGCAAAAGCACAGCAAAGAACTGTGCGTTCTTCTAAGTCACAAATCCCCAAGAAGAGTCCAATTGTGTCGGCTGCGATGCCTGACCTTCCCAACACTGGACGGGAAGAGGCGGCGCCTTCCACCATTTGCACGCCCCCTGCAAGTGCTGGAAGGAGCACCCGCAGTCCAGTTCCTGATAGTCAAATTGAAGATGTCACTGTTGAAGTACACCAGGATGAGAATATGGGTGTTGCTGGCGCTGAGGAGGAAATTGACAAGGAGGATTCTGATGGTGAGGTGGTTTGTTTAAGTCAGGCACCCGGGGAGACACGTGTTGTCCATGGGACAAATATGGCCATTGACATGCCTGGTCAAATTACAAAAAAAAAATCACCTCTTCGGTGTGGACTTATTTTAACACAAATGCGGACAACAGGTGTCAAGCCGTGTGTTGCCTTTGTCAAGCTGTAATAAGTAGGGGTAAGGACGTTAACCACCTCGGAACATCCTCCCTTATACGTCACCTGCAGCGCATTCATCATAAGTCAGTGACAAGTTAAAAAACTTTGGATGACAGCGGAAGCAGTCCACTGACCACTAAATCCCTTCCTCTTGTAACCAAGCTCCTGCAAACCACACCACCAACTCCCTCAGTGTCAATTTCCTCCTTACACAGGAAAGCCTATAGTCCTGCAGGCCATGTCACTGTCAAG
This sequence comes from Pseudophryne corroboree, assembly GCF_028390025.1. Lineage (NCBI taxonomy): Eukaryota > Metazoa > Chordata > Amphibia > Anura > Myobatrachidae > Pseudophryne > Pseudophryne corroboree. The sequence goes on along the minus strand of NC_086448.1, from coordinate 822,653,671 downwards.
TCTGATGAGTCCTCTCCTGCCTGTAATTCCTCCGATGCATCCTTGAGTGTAACGCCTACTGCTGCTGGCGCTGCTGTTGTTGCTGCTGGGAGTCGATCGTCATCCCAGAGGGGAAGTCGAAAGACCACTTGTACTACTTCCAGTAAGCAATTGACTGTCCAACAGTCCTTTGCGAGGAAGATGAAATATCACAGCAGTCATCCTGCTGCAAAGCGTATAACTCAGGCCTTGGCAGCCTGGGCGGTGAGAAACGTGTTTCCGTTATCCACCGTTAATTCACAGGCAACTAGAGACTTGATTGAGGTACTGTGTCCCCGGTACCAAATACCATCTAGGTTCCATTTCTCTAGGCAGGCGATACCGAAAATGTACACAGACGTCAGAAAAAGAGTCACCAGTGTCCTAAAAAATGCAGTTGTACCCAATGTCCACTTAACCACGGACATGTGGACAAGTGGAGCAGGGCAGACTCAGGACTATATGACTGTGACAGCCCACTGGGTAGATGTATTGCCTCCCGCAGCAAGAACAGCAGCGACGGCACCAGTAGCAGCATCTCGCAAACGCCAACTCGTTCCTAGGCAGGCGACGCTTTGTATCACCGCTTTCCAGAAGAGGCACACAGCTGACAACCTCTTACGGAAACTGAGGAACATCATCGCAGAATGGCTTACCCCAAATGGACTCTCCTGGGGATTTGTGACATCGGACAACGCCAGCAATATTGTGCGTGCATTACATCTGGGCAAATTCCAGCACGTCCCATACATTGAATTTGGTAGTGCAGAATTATTTAAAAAACGACAGGGGCGTGCAAGAGATGCTGTCGGTGGCCCGAAGAATTGCGTGCCGCTTTCGGCATTCAGCCACCGCGTGCCGAAGACTGGAGCACCAGCAAACAGTAATGAACCTTCCCTGCCATCATCTGAAGCAAGAGGTGGTAACGAGGTGGAATTCAACCATCTATATGCTTCAGAGGATGGAGGAACAGCAAAAGGCCATTCAAGCCTATACATCTGCCTACAATATAAGCAAAGGAGGGGGAATGCACCTGACTCAAGCGCAGTGGAGAATGATTTCAACGTTGTGCAAGGTTCTGCAACCCTTTGAACTTGCCACACGTGAAGTCAGTTCAGACACTGCTAGCCTGAGTCAGGTCATTCCCCTCATCAGGCTTTTGCAGAAGAAGCTGGAGACATTGAAGGAGGAGCTAAAACAGAGCGATTCCGCTAGGCATGTGGGACTTGTGGATGGAGCCCTTAATTCGCTTAACCAGGATTCACGGGTGGTCAATCTGTTGAAATCAGAGCACTACATTTTGGCCACCGTGCTCGATCCTAGATTTAAAACCTACGTTGTATCTCTCTTTACGGCAGACACAAGTCTGTAGAGGTTCACAGACCTGCTGGTGAGAAAATTGTCAAGTCAAGTGGAACGTGACCCGTCAACAGCTCCTCCTTCACATTCTCCCGCAACTGGGGGTGCAGGAAAAAGAGGCAATCTGGAGGCCCTTGCAGAAACTGGCTTTTATTTTACCTAAGTTGCCCACCCTCCAGTGTGTACTCCGAAAGAGTGTTTAGTGCAGCCGCTCACCTTGTCAGCAATCGGCGTACGAGGTTACTTCCAGAAAATGTGGAGAAGATGATGTTCATCAAAATGAATTATAATCAATTCCTCCGTGGAGACATTCACGAGCAATTGCCTCCAGAAAGTACACAGGGACCTGAGATGGTGGATTCCAGTGGGGAAGAATGAATAATCTGTGAGGAGGGGGATGTACACAGTGAAAGGGGCGAGGAATCGGACGATGAGGAGGAGGTGGACATCTTGCCTCTGTAGAGCCAGTTTGTGCAAGGAGAGATTGATTGCTTCTTTTTTGGTGGGGGCCCAAACCAACCAGTCATTTCAGTCACAGTTGTGTGGCAGACCCTGTCGCTGAAATGATGGGTTCGTTAAAGTGTGCATGTCCTGTTTATACAACATAAGGGTGGGTGGGAGGGCCCAAGGACAATTCCATCTTGCACCTCTTTTTTCTTTCATTTTTCTTTGCATCATGTGCTGTTTGGGGACTATTTTTTTGAAGTGCCATCCTGTCTGACACTGCAGTGCCACTCCTAGATGGGCCAGGTGTTTGTGTCGGCCACTTGTGTCGCTTAGCTTAGCCATCCAGCGACCTTGGTGCACCTCTTTTTTTCTTTGCATCATGTGCTGTTTGGGGACTATTTTTTTGAAGTGCCATCCTATCTGACACTGCAGTGCCACTCCTAGATGGGCCAGGTGTTTGTGTTGGCCACTTGGGTCGCTTAGCTTAGTCACACAGCTACCTCATTGCGCCTCTTTTTTTCTTTGCATCATGTGCTGTTTGGGGACTATTTTTTTGAAGTGCTATCCTGTCTGATACTGCAGTGCCACTCCTAGATGGGCCAGGTGTTTGTGTCAGCCACTTGGGTCGCTTAGCTTAGTCACACAGCTACCTCATTGCGCCTCTTTTTTTCTTTGCATCATGTGCTGTTTGGGGACTATTTTTTTGAAGTGCCATCCTGTCTGACACTGCAGTGCCACTCCTAGATGGGCCAGGTGTTTGTGTCGGCCACTTGTGTCGCTTAGCTTAGCCATCCAGCGACCTTGGTGCACCTCTTTTTTTCTTTGCATCATGTGCTGTTTGGGGACTATTTTTTTGAAGTGCCATCCTGTCTGACACTGCAGTGCCACTCCTAGATGGGCCAGGTGTTTGTGTTGGCCACTTGGGTCGCTTAGCTTAGTCACACAGCTACCTCATTGCGCCTCTTTTTTTCTTTGCATCATGTGCTGTTTGGGGACTATTTTTTTGAAGTGCCATCCTGTCTGATACTGCAGTGCCACTCCTAGATGGGCCAGGTGTTTGTGTCAGCCACTTGGGTCGCTTAGCTTAGTCACACAGCTACCTCATTGCGCCTCTTTTTTTCTTTGCATCATGTGCTGTTTGGGGACTATTTTTTTGAAGTGCCATCCTGTCTGACACTGCAGTGCCATTCCTAGATGGGCCAGGTGTTTGTGTCGGCCACTTGGGTCGCTTAGCTTAGTCATCCAGCGACCTCGGTGCAAATTTTAGGACTAAAAATAATATTGTGAGGTGTGAGGTGTTCAGAATAGACTGAAAATGAGTGGAAATTATGGTTATTGAGGTTAATAATACTATGGGATCAAAATGACCCCCAAATTCTATGATTTAAGCTGTTTTTGAGTTTTTTTTTGTAAAAAAACACCCGAATCCAAAACACACCCGAATCCGACAAAAATTTTTCAGGGAGGTTTTGCCAAAACGCGTCCGAATCCAAAACACGGCCGCGGAACCGAATCCAAAACCAAAACACAAAACCCGAAAAATGTCCGGTGCACATCACTATTTAAACACAGTGAGTGTCATACCATCTCACACCACGAACATACCGCAGATTGTGGCATTCAATAGAATACCAGCCAACGGCATGAACAATACACAGCCACATGCTGAGAGACATGTAACACAACCAGTGTGTCAACACAACCAATAATAAGACACCGCATGCCATGGCATGCACAACGTCAGCAACAGCCTGACAGAAAAGAAAACCCACAAGAGTGTAACCACAGCCAATAACTGCAGACACAGTACGCACTGGGACGGGCGCACAGCATCCTCTACGGACTAAGAGAAAAGGATTTACCGGTAGGTATTAAAATCCTATTTTCTCATACGTCCTAGAGGATGCTGGGGACTCCGTAAGGACCATGGGGTTTATACCAAAGCTCCAGACCGGGCGGGAGAGTGCGGACGACTCTGAGGCACCGATTGAGCAAACATGAGGTCCCCAGGAGCCAGGGTATCAAACTTGTAGAGCTTAGCAAAAGTGTTTGAACCCGACCAAGGCCAGTATTTACTAAAAATCCGAGTATGCCCGATTTGTGTTTTTTTTTCTAAGTCCCAATCCGGGAATTCACTAAGCACCAATCTCGGCAGTGTTTGGACTATTCGTAATGGTTTGAATGACAACGTTCACAAATACGAATGAATAGACCATCGGTCAAACGCGGCTGTTATTTCATAGAATACGGGCATTCACTATTCATTCGTATTTGGGTGTTAGTTTCTGAGTGCTCAAGTGCGGGTCTGTTTTTTTTCGATTAGTTAAAAAAAGCAGCAATAAAATAGACCTGCTTTTTCCAGTCGAGTTTGGATAACCATGCACGGATCAGTGAGATCTGTGCATGGTTATCTATGGGAAAGGGTCTGTTTAGTGTAAAAACGGGAAAAAAAAATTGCGTGGGGTCCCCCCTCCTAAGCATAACCAGCCTTGGGCTCTTTGAGCCGGTCCTGGTTGAAAAAATATGGGGGAAAAAATGACAGGGGTTCCCCCATATTTAATCAACCAGCACCGGGCTCTGCGCCTGGTCCTGGTTCCAAAAATACGGGGGACAAAAAGCGTAGGGGTCCCCCGTATTTCTGAAACCAGCACCGGGCTCCACTAGCTGGGGAGATAATGCCACAGCTGGGGGACACTTTGATATCGGTCCCTGCGGCCGTGCCATTAAATCCTCAACTAGTCACCCCTGGCTGGGGTACCCTGGAGGAGTGGGGACCCCTTCAATCAAGGGGTCCCTCCCCTCCAGCCACCCAAGGGCCAGGGGTGAAGCCCGAGGCTGTCCCCCCCATCCAAGGGCGGCGGATGGGGGGCTGATAGCCAAGTGTGAAATTGTGAATATTGTTTTTAGTAGCAGTACTACAAGTCCTAGCAAGCCTCCCCCGCAAGCTGGTACTTGGAGAACCACAAGTACCAGCATGCGGTGGAAAACCGGGCCCGCTGGTACCTGTAGTACTACTACTAAAAAAAATACCCCAATAAAAACAGGACACACACACCGTGACAGTAAAACTTTATTACATACATGCACACCAACATACACACATACTTACCTATGTTCCCACGAGGCTCGGTCCTCTTCTCCATGTAGAATCCTAGGGGTACCTGTGAAAAAAATTATACTCACTGCTACTAAAAACAATATTCACAATTTCACACTTGGCTATCAGCCACCCATCCGCCGCCCTTGGATGGAGGGGACAGCCTCGGGCTTCACCCCTGGCGCTTAGGTGGCTGGAGGGGGGGACCCCTTGATTGAAGGGGTCCCCACTCCTCCAGGGTACCCCGGCCAGGGGTGACTAGTTGGGGTTTTAATGACACGACCGCAGGGACCGATATCAAAGTGTCCCCCGGCTGTGGCATTATCTCCCCAGCTAGTGGAGCCCGGTGCTGGTTTCAGAAATACGGGGGACCCCTACGCTTTTTGTCCCCCGTATTTTTGGAACCAGGACCAGGCGCAGAGCCCGGTGCTGGTTGATTAAATATGGGGGAACCCCTGTCATTTTCCCCCCATATTTTTTCAACCAGGATCGGCTCAAAGAGCCCGAGGCTGGTTGTGCTTAGGAGGGGGGACCCCACGCAATTTTTTACAGATTTTTAAAGACTTTAATCAACTTTTTAAGGTACACAATGAAGCTTTGCACGGATCTCACAGATCCGGCCGGGATTCCTTGTGTTTTTTCAGGCAGTGTTTTACTCATCACTCCCGTAAAACACTGCCTGATATTACGAATCACATCGACATTGGAAAAAACGATTGTGCAAAACTCGGCAGCTTAATGAATGATCGTATCAGGATTCAAAAAGTTGCAGTAAAATGCACCCGATACCATTCGAGTTCAAACACCCTTCAAAACGGCCAAAACACGAATATTAGTAAATATTGCCCCTGGTATCCGCTCTGCAAAGGTGAACCGCCGAGACTCCTCGGGCATCCGCCCAAGAAGAGCCCATCTTCCTAGTAGAATGGGTCTCCACCGACTTTGGTAACGGCAATCCAGCCATAGAACGAGCACGCCGAATCGTATCACAGATCCAGCGTGTAACAGACTGCATAGGCGCAGGCGCCCCAATCATGCTGGGAGCATACCGGACAAACAGAGGCTCTGTTTCCCCAATCTGTGCCAAATTGGCGACATAAAAATTCAAAGCCCTGACTACATCGAGAGACTTTGAATCAGTCAATGCTTAAGTAACCACAGGCATCAAAATAGGCTGGTTTCTGCGAAACACAGAAACCACTTTTGGCAGAACTATTATCTAAATTCTCAATTCCGCTCTATCCACATGGAAGATCAAACAGAGGCTCTGGTGAGACAAAGCCGCTACTTCCAACACCCGCCTTACGGACGCCAAGGCCAATAGCATGACCACTTTCCAAGAGAGAAATTTTAACACAACCTTTCATAAAGGTTCCAATCAGTGTGACACTAGAAAACGCAACACCACGTCAAGGTCCCACGGTGCCAATGGGGGCACAAATGGAGGTTGGATGTGCAGTACTCCTTTCATGAAAGACTGAACTTCCGGAAATGTGGACAATTCTTTTTTTTTTTTAAAGAAAATTTACAAGGCCAACACTGCACTGAAATGGGGCCTAACTTTAGGCCTGCATCCACACCTGCCTGCAAAGAACGGAGAAGAACGACCCAGCTGAAAGTCTTCCTTAGGAGCCTTCTTGGATTCACACCAAGACACATTTACGCCAAATACGGTGGTAAGGCTTTGTCGTTACTTCTTTTCTAGCCTGAAGAAGTATGGAAATGACTTTGCTGGGAATACCCTTTCGGGCTAGGATATGGCGTTCAACCGCCACGCCGTCAAACCCGCGGTAAGTCTTGATACACACTGATCTTGCTGTAACCGTTCCTCACGTAGAGGAAGAGGCCAGGGATCTTCTATGTGTAAATCCTGAAGAACTGGATACCAAGCCCTCCTTGGCTAGACCGGAACAATGAGGATCGCCTGAACCTTTGTTCTTCTTACGTTTATCACCTTCAGAAAGAGTGAAAGCGGAGGGGACACATAGACCGACTGAAAACACCCAAGGTGTCACGAGGGCGTCCACTGCTATAGCTTGAGTGTCACTTGACCTGGAACAATATCCCTGAGGTCTCTTGTTGAGGCGAGACGCCAACATGTCCAATTGAGGCATTCCTCAAAGACTTGTCACTTCTGTGAAAACTTCTCGATGACGACTGTATTTCTCCCGGATGGATATCGCGTCTGCAGATGAAATCTATTTCTCCGTCGTTCACATCAGGAACGAAGACTGCTAATATAGCGTTTACTAGTCTTTCCACCCAGCGGAAAACTTTTGCGGCTTCTGCCATTGCGGCTTTACTCCTTGTTCCGCCCTAGCGGCTCACTTATGCCACTGCTGTCATGTCGTCCGACAGATTCAAGCTGGCAGATCACAAAGAATATGTTCGTTGAAAATAGCTCTTAGTTCAAGAAAGCTTATTGCAGACAAGCTTCCCAGCTTGGAAATACTCTGGAAATACTTCCCTTGCAAGGACTGCTCCCCAGCCTCGGAGATCTGCATGCATGGACACCAGGATCTAATCCTGGATCCCGAACCTTCGTCCCTCTAGGAGGTGAGAACTGAGCAGACACCTCAGGAGCGATATCCTGGCCATTAGGATTATATTCCGGTGCATGTCCAGGTGAGACCCGGACCACCTTTTCAACTGGTCCCGTGAAAACCACTCTGCCATTTGACCTGCTCACCGAAAAGGCCTCTTAGGCCGCACCCATCTTCTTCATCAACGGAACATATTGATGGATTGACACTGCAAATCTGATCCGACTCCGGATCCTCAGACCTCTTTCCACAGGAAAACACAGAACCTCAACCGTTCAGTATCTACTCTGATACCCACCTCCGACATCTGCGTCGTTGGGAACAACAGCCATTCCCTGTGATGGAGAACAGTCAGAGAGAAACAACGATTTGCACCACTTGTTTCTTGACCTCGCCTTAATCAGGAGAGTGTCTCAGTACAGAATAAAAATGGCTCTTACTATTGAAAGAATACCATCCTACTGCCATCACTCCAGTGAAATGGCAAAGACAATCCTGGATATCAACCCAGGTAAGCTGAATGCGGAATCCTGGCCTGAGAGATTCCATCCTGTAGTTCAACTTTGTAAGTAGTAATCTTTGTTTATTTTTTTATTTTTTTACAGGGACAGCAGGACAATGTCCTGAACCAGACGCAACTCTGGTATGGCGTCGCGTACTACCTCCCCTTCCAGAGGGGAATCGGTAAGATCTATTTGAAAAATCAGTGAGGGGAATCATCTGCAAACTCCAGACTGTCCCCCTATGGATTCTATTATTAACTCACAGGTCCAAGTCCATTCCCGGACCGACTGAAGAGTATTAGACGAGTTTCCACCGGTGTGGGCTCTAGCCAGGTATACCCAGCGACATGCGGTGGATGTGATGTGCACCGGAAATTTTTCGGGTTTTGTGTTTTGGTTTTGGGTTCGGTTCCGCGGCCGTGTTTTGGATTCGGACGCGTTTTGGCAAAACCTCACCGAAATTTTTTTGTCGGATTCGGGTGCGTTTTGGATTCGGCTGTTTTTTTCAAAAAACCCTAAAAAACAGCTTAAATCATAGAATTTGGGGGTCATTTTTATCCCATAGTATTATTAACCTCAATAACCATAATTTCCATTCATTTCCAGTCTATTCTGAACACCTCACAATATTATTTTTAGTCCTAAAATTTGCACCGAGTTCGCTGGATGGCTAAGCTAAGCGACACAAGTGGCCGACACAAACACCTGGCCCATCTAGGAGTGGCACTGCAGTGTCAGACAGGATGGCACTTCAAAAAAATTGTCCCCAAACAGCACATGATGCAAAGAAAAAAAGAGGCGCAATGAGGTAGCTGTGTGACTCAGCTAAGCGACCCAAGTGGCCGACACAAACACCTGGCCCATCTAGGAGTGGCACTGCAGTGTCAGACAGGATGGCACTTGAAAAAAATACTCCCCAAACAGCACATGATGCAAAGAAAAAAAGAGGCGCACCAAGGTCGCTGTGTGACTTAGCTAAGTGACACAAGTGGCCGACAGAAGCACCAGGCCCATCTAGGAGTGGCACTGCAGTGTCACGCAGGATGGCCCTTCAAAAAAATACTCCCCAAACAGCACATGATGCAAAGAAAAAAAGAGGCGCACCAAGGTCGCTGTGTGACTAAGCTAAGTGACACAAGTGGCCGACACAAACACCTGGCCCATCTAGGAGTGGCACTGCAGTGTCACGCAGGATGGCCCTTCAAAAAAATACTCCCCAAACAGCACATGATGCAAAGAAAAAAAGAGGCGCAATGAGGAAGCTGTGTGACTAAGCTAAGCGACCCTAGTGGCCGACACAAACACCTGGCCCATCTAGGAGTGGCACTGCAGTGTCACGCAGGATGGCCCTTCAAACAAATACTCCCCAAACAGCACATGACGCAAAGAAAAAAAGAGGCGCAATGAGGTAGCTGTGTGACTAAGATAAGCGACCCAAGTGGCCAACACAAACACCTGGCCCATCTAGGAGTGGCACTGCAGTGTCAGACAGGATGGCACTTAAAAAAATTGGCCCCAAACAGCACATGATGCAAAGAAAAATGAAAGAAAAAAGAGGTGCAAGATGGAATTGTCCTTGGGCCCTCCCACCCACCCTTATGTTGTATAAACAGGACATGCACACTTTAACGAACCCATCATTTCAGCGACAGGGTCTGCCACACGACTGTGACTGAAATGACTGGTTGGTTTGGGCCCCCACCAAAAAAGAAGCAATCAATCTCTCCTTGCACAAACTGGCTCTACAGAGGCAAGATGTCCACCTCATCATCATCGTCCGATTCATCACCCCTTTCACTGTGTACATCCCCCTCCTCACAGATTATTAATTCATCCCCACTGGAATCCACCATCTCAGGTCCCCGTGCACTTTCTGGAGGCAATTGCTGCTGGTGAATGTCTCCACGGAGGAATTGATTATAATTCATTTTAATGAACATCATCTTCTCCACATTTTCTGGAAGTAACCTCGTACGCCGATTGCTGACAAGGTGAGCGGCGGCACTAAACACTCTTTCGGAGTACACACTGGAGGGAGGGCAACTTAGGTAGAATAAAGCCAGTTTCTGCAAGGGCCTCCAAATTGCCTCTTTTTCCTGCCAGTATACGTACGGACTGTCTGACGTGCCTACTTGGATGCGGTCACTCATATAATTCTCCACCATTCTTTCAATGGTGAGAGAATCATATGCAGTGACAGTAGACGACATGTCAGTAATCGTTGGCAGGTCCTTCAGTCCGGACCAGATGTCAGCACTCGCTCCAGACTTCCCTGCATCACCGCCAGCGGGTGGGCTCGGAATTCTTAGCCTTTTCCTCGCACCCCCAGTTGCGGGAGAATGTGAAGGAGGAGCTGTTGACGGGTCACGTTCCGCTTGATTTGACAATTTTCTCACCAGCAGGTCTTTGAACCCCTGCAGACTTGTGTCTGCCGGAAAGAGAGATACAACGTAGGTTTTAAATCTAGGATCGAGCACGGTGGCCAAAATGTAGTGCTCTGGTTTCAACAGATTGACCACCCGTGAATCCTGGTTAAGCGAATGAAGGGCTCCATCCACAAGTCCCACATGCCTAGCGGAATCGCTCCGTTTTAGCTCCTCCTTCAATCTCTCCAAATTCTTCTGCAAAAGCCTGATGAGGGGAATGACCTGACTCAGGCTGGCAGTGTCTGAACTGACTTCACGTGTGGCAAGTTCAAAGGGTTGCAGAACCTTGCACAACGTTGAAATCATTCTCCACTGCGCTTGAGACAGGTACATTCCACCTCCTTTGCCTATATCGTGGGCAGATGTATAGGCTTGAATGGCCTTTTGCTGTTCCTCCATCCTCTGAAGCATATAGAGGGTTGAATTCCACCTCGTTACCACCTCCTGCTTCAGATGATGGCAGGGCAGGTTCAGGTGTGCTTGGTGGTGCTCCAGTCTTCTGTACGCGGTGCCTGAACGCCGAAAGTGGCCCGCAATTCTTCGGGCCACCGACAGCATCTCTTGCACGCCCCTGTCGTTTTTTAAATAATTCTGCACCACCAAATTCAAGGTATGTGCAAAACATGGGACGTGCTGGAATTTGCCCAGATGTAATGCACGCACAATATTGCTGGCGTTGTCCGATGTCTCAAATCCCCAGGAGAGTCCAATTGGGGTAAGCCATTCTGCGATGATCTTCCTCAGTTGCCGTAAGAGGTTTTCAGCTGTGTGCGTATTCTGGAAAGCGGTGATACAAAGCGTAGCCTGCCTAGGAACGAGTTGGCGTTTGCGAGATGCTGCTACTGGTGTCGCCGCTGCTGTTCTTGCAGCGGGAGGCAATACATCTACCCAGTGGGCTGTCACAGTCATATAGTCCTGAGTCTGCCCTGCTCCACTTGTCCACATGTCCGTGGTTAAGTGGACACTGTGTACAACTGCATTTTTTAGGACACTGGTGACTCTTTTTCTGAGGTCTGTGTACATTTTCGGTATCGCCTGCCTAGAGAAATGGAACCTAGATGGTATTTGGTACCGGGGACACAGTACCTCAATCAAGTCTATAGTTGGCTCTGAAGTAACTATGGATACCGGAACCACGTTTCTCACCGCCCAGGCTGCCAAGGCCTCAGTTATCCGCTTTGCAGCAGGATGACTGCTGTGATATTTCATCTTCCTCGCAAAGGACTGTTGGACAGTCAATTACTTACTGGAAGTAGTACAAGTGGTCTTCCGACTTCCCCTCTGGGATGCCGATCGACTCCCAGCAGCAACAACAGCAGCGCCAGCAGCAGTAGGCGTTACACTCAAGGATGCATCGGAGGAATCCCAGGCAGGAGAGGACTCGTCAGACTTGCCAGTGACATGGCCTGCAGGACTATTGGCTTTCCTGGGTAAGGAGGAAATTGACACTGAGGGAGTTGGTGGTGTGGTTTGCGGGAGCTTGGTTACAAGAGGAAGGGATTTAGTGGTCAGTGGACTGCTTCCGCTGTCGCCCAAAGTTTTTGAACTTGTCACTGACTTATGATGAATGCGCTGCAGGTGACGTATAAGTGAGGATGTTCCGAGATGGTTAACGTCCTTACCCCTACTTATTACAGCTTGACAAAGGCAACACATGGCTTGACACCTGTTGTCCGCATTTGTGTTGAAATAATTCCACACCGAAGAGCTGATTTTTTTTGTATTTTGACCAGGCATGTCAATGGCCATATTCGTCCCACGGACAACAGGTGTCTCCCCGGGTGCCTGACTTAAACAAACCACCTCACCATCTGAATCCTCCTTGTCAATTTCCTCCCCAGCGCCAGCAACACCCATATCCTCATTCTGGTGTACTTCAACAGTGACATCTTCAATTTGACTATCAGGAACTGGACTGCGGGTGCTCCTTCCAGCACTTGCAGGGGGAGTGCAAATGGTGGAAGGCGCAAGCTCTTCCCGTCCAGTGTTGGGAAGGTCAGGCATCGCAACCGACACAATTGGACTCTCCTTGGGGATTTGTGATTTCGAAGAACGCACAGTTCTTTGCTGTGCTTTTGCCAGCTTAAGTCTTTTCTTTTTTCTAGCAAGAGGATGAGTGCTTCCATCCTCATGTGAAGCTGAACCACTAGCCATGAACATAGGCCAGGGCCTCAGCCGTTCCTTGCCACTCCGTGTCGTAAATGGCGTATTGGCAAGTTTACGCCTCTCCTCAGACGCTTTTTTTTTATTTTTGGGTCATTTTACTGATCTTTTGTGTTTTGGATTTTACATGCTCTGTACTATGACATTGGGCATCGGCCTTGGCAGACGACGTTGATGGCATTTCATCGTCTCGGCCATGACTAGTGGCAGCAGCTTCAGCACGAGGTGGAAGTGGATCTTGATCTTTCCCTATTTTTTTAACCTCCACATTTTTGTTCTCCATATTTTAATGCGCACAACTAAAAGGCACCACAGGTATACAATGTAGATGGATGGATAGTATACTTATGGATGACGAGTGACGACACAGAGGTAGGTATAGCAGTGGCCTACCGTACTGCTATATACAGTATAATGGACCTGGTGGACACTGTCAGCAGACTGCGTTTATAGTATTAAAAAAAAGACACCGCAGGTATACAATGTAGATGGATGGATAGTATACTTATGGATGACGAGTGACGACACAGAGGTAGGTACAGCAGTGGCCTACCGTACTGCTATATACAGTATAATGGACCTGGTGGACACTGTCAGCAGACTGCATTTATAGTATAAAAAAAAAGACACCACAGGTATACAATGTAGATGGATGGATAGTATACTTATGGACGACGAGTGACGACACAGAGGTAGGTACAGCAGTGGCCTACCGTACTGCTATATACAGTATAATGGACCTGGTGGACACTGTCAGCAGACTGCGTTTATAGTATTAAAAAAAAGACACCACAGGAGTGTTTTTCAGGCAGACAAACGTATACTGGTGGTCACTGTCAGCAAAACTCTGCACTGTACTCCTGCTATAGCTGCTCCCCAGTCCCCACAATTAAGCAGTGTGAGCACTCAGCACAGATATATCATGCAGCACACTGAGCACAGATATGGTATGGAGCGTTTTTTTTCAGGCAGAGAACGGATAAAAAACTGGTGGTCACTATTAGCAAAACTCTGCACTGTACTCCTCCTAACAGCTGCTCCCCAATCCTCCCCACAATAAGCAGTAGCAATCAGATCAACTGTGTAGTATATAACTATATTACCGGAGAGGACGCCAGCCACGTCCTCTCCCTATAAATCTCAATGCACGTGTGAAAATGGCGGCGACGCGCGGCTGCTTATATAGAATCCGAATCTCGCGAGAATCCGACAGCGGGATGATGACGTTCGGGCGCGCTCGGGTTAACCGAGCCATACGGGAGAATCCGAGTATGGCTCGGACCCGTCTAAAAAGGGTGAAGTTGGGGGGGGTTCGGTTTCTCGGAAACCGAACCCGCTCATCACTAGGTGGATGTGGTAGAAACAGAAAACGACATCCGCTTCTGCGAACCTAACAAGGCTGCAGAGCTCTTACCTTTTCACCTTCCACTGTCTGCACAGAAAAGGGAAAAAAGAACGGTATCGGTTAAAATGACTGCATCCCACAACAGAATGCGTCACCAACCGTTGTGAGGGAATCTAACTCACGAAGGGAGACTTACCAGTGGTATCCGCCAAGATCGACTTAACTGAGGCATCCCCAAACAGCGGTACACCGTCCCAGGGAAAAACTCCAGTATCTATTGGAGTCAGCCTCAGCATTCCCCCGGCCACACCTCCTGTATACGCACGGCAGCCTGCCGCAATGTTATAGAGAAGAATCAACATAAGAAACCTCCCCTCTCTCTCTAGGGTAATTCTGTCGGATGCCTTTCCGAATACAAACACTCCCCCATGCGCATGTAATGCAAATAACTCCAAAGCATAGAAATAAAATATCACTTAGCTTCCTGTATACGATCCTTTGTGACAGGGCCCCGTGTCGACCAGGAGTTGACTTTCACAGTATTCTATCCGCGGCGGGAAAAGAATAATCACTCGGACTCCTTGTGAGGATCTGAGACCAACTCGTCACGGCCGACCTAGAGCTTTATCAACAGAGCGACCAGCACATGAGAAGGAATACTTTTACTTCAGCATCCATTAGAATATGAATATACATAATGTAATACACAATTTACACACATATCCTATATATATATATATATATATATATACCATACATATAAGCGGATTGTCCGGAACAGTCGGGTCCCTAGTGACATCAATGTGTTCTGAATGTGTATGACCATGTACTGAATGCCCCAGTTGTGGATCTAACAGGAAACCTTATAGTCGACAGAAAACCTAGTATTCGTCGACAGCAGGGAGTAGTAACCAGGCAAAATACCCCGAGGGGTCCGAGGGAAGTATACATATATAATTTTAATAACACTCCCCCACAAATACTACCATGTCTGTGCACGAGCTACAGGCCCATGGAACCGTACCATACATATACATATAAACATATATACACAGGTATAAGGCAGTTACAGCATGTTAATTTACACCCAGTAATAACAGTTGGTGCCGACAGGGTCACCTACATACTACTGTATCTCCCATACAGTGTTTACTTTTGAAAAGCATACAACTACCGACCTGCTGACACTGCATCTACTGAATCAAGTACCAAGATGCCGACAGAGATACCCATAGCTGTTTGTGACAGAGCACCCACGCATGTCGACACATGTGGACTAAAAAGCTATAGTGGGTATATCTGACAGGGGACACATAGACATATATGTACAACAACAATGATTACATGCCCATTATCTAAAATAGTGCTATATTTCCCTCTATATAGCACTAAAACACTGTGCCCCCCCTCGTTTGCACTGTATACATTGCTTTGGCGGGGACATGGAGAAAATGGCGCTGAATCCTGTTGTGAGGGCTAAGCCCCGCCCCTTCTCTGCGCGCTTCAGCCCCGCTATTAGTATAGCTATTTATGCTGGTAGTGGTCCGTATACAGTGCCTATACATGTTTAGCCAGACTCCATTGAGGTATATATTGCCCAGGGCGCCCCCCCCCCCTGCGCCCTGCACCCTTGTAGAGCCGTTGGTGTGTGGGAGCAATGGCGCGCAGCGCGGCCGCTGCGCGGTACCTCTGAGACTCGTAAGTCTTCTGCCGTCACTGAAGTCTTCTGTTCTTCTCATACTAACCCGGCTTCTTTCTTCTGGCTTCTGTGAGGGGGGTAAGGGCGCATAAAGTCTTTTAAAGAAACTCAGTAGAGCTCCCCTAGTGTGTGTCCAGTCTCTCTTGGGCACAGAGTCTAACTGAGGTCTGGAGGAGGGGCATAGAGGGAGGAGCCAGTTCACACCCATTCAAAGTCTTATAGTGTGCCCATGTCTCCTGCGGATCCCGTCTATACCCCATGGTCCTTACGGAGTCCCCAGCATCCTCTAGGACGTATGAGAAAGATAGATAGTGGGGACGGTGTTGTTTGGGAGATCAATTCTGGGTGACACATATTTTTCGGAAGACTGCGTGACGCTGATGTAGAAAGTTTGAACATCACATGCAATACATGACTGTAAGAGCAGAGGCTGATTTTAGCGTTTTGGGTTAATACATATTCCAATGACAGCCGTGAGACATAACCCACAAAGCATCATGGCTCCATTAACAATTACTACCAGTGCTAAATTAATTACAAGGCTCCCTATCATTAATTGTATTTTATACTGCGCTATTAAATGTAATTAGTACTGACCCAGAAATGTTGTAGATAAAGCCAGTGCAATCAGTCTCTGTTTGATCCTCACCCTTGACGGCAGGTGGGAATGAATCGCAATCATCTCTGCCTTGGGAGTCAAACCATGATCTTTGGGGACGAGAACTTTGGTCTGTACTTTGCTACTTGCAAGACTGTTAAAAGCCGCAGTAAGTATTTTATCATGTTAGCTAATTAGAGACAAGTTCTGTCTGTGCAAATCCCTCTGTGTCCATAAATTCATGGCCTTATACTAACGGTGAAATGATCCATTTGCTTAATACACAGACTGGGATAGAGAAGGAAAGGATATGTGGTGTGTTACCGCAGCCTGGCCTACATTCATGTCAAGCCCTATAGGGAAATGAGTGATCAATATATCATTATGTGGACCGCTGACACCTGCAGTCCGCTCCCTTTGCACCAGTTCATAAGATGCAGAAACTGAATGCTAAATAATTCACTGCCATAGAGGGGAGCGCCGGACATTCGCACTGTCATATCCTGGCAGAAGCAACGCCTGGCGCTGCCCTATAACTTATTCTATCCCCTACTTATGTCAGGGTGTGGATTGTTGGGTCGACAGTAACTAGGTCGACACCTGAAATAGGTCGACGCGGTCATTAGGTCGATGTGGAAAAGATCGACGTGGGAAAAGGCTGACATGAGTTTAAAAAAAAAAAAATTGGTGTAGTTTTCTTCGTAAAGTGGCCGGGAACCCCAATTAGCGCATCGTGTCCCCTTGCGTCGGCACAGGTTAGTTTTCCCAATCGTAGTCCACGTAGATCGTAAAATATGAAAAGTTAAAAAAACAGAAAAAAAAATTAAAAACCAATAGTGGTCGACCTAAAGACCGGATACCTTATTCCAGCACAGAGACTGTTCTGCAGATCACTTCTACCGGTCACTGGGAAAACTCTCTCCTGTCCTGTGTTATAGTAATTCACATGCACACCTACAGGAGCTGCCACCTTTGCCCCAGACTTACCTCCATTTTGGTATTACAGAGCTGACTGGTTATAACATGCCAATTTACACACCTATATAGTAGGTAGCTATTTAAAAATTGTTGCGTCTCATCGTTTACTGTAAGACATCTGTAATAATAACCCAACAAACTGGAAAATAGCAGACAGGAATATACGTTACCCACTTTAGCATTGGTAAAAGACGGCAAAAAGAGCACATAAAATGCCAGCTTTCTCTTATCTGGGTGACGTCTTTTCCACATGGTCTGTCAGGTGTTTTTATATAAATATGTTGGTATCAATAATGCGAGATATGGTGAAAAATGGTAAATAATTATCTGCAGACTTTCACATTTTTCCCTAAATAAACCCCTAAGTGGGAGCGATAAGTGCGTGGAGAAACGCGTTGGTGTGGATGGGCGGGTCGAGTACTTTTAAGGAGCCAGGCTGCCCACTCTTGGTGAATGAGGACAGTATGTAATCTTCTCCATGCAAAATGCGGGTCTTGACCACTGAGGTGGGTTTAGAAGAGGGTTCAACAGAGAAATAAGGGGATTAGCACCAATCCCCCCCTCCCCCCCTCACACACACACACACACACACACACACACACACACACACACACACACACACACACACACACACCCGTAAAACCCTTTAAGGCATTCCACAAAATTGGTCTTTTGCATCCTTGCAGTGATTGCTAACCACTGGAACAGAACCACCCCAATCAAGAATGTGCGGTGCCTGTATTTCCATAACCTGTCTTTAATTTCTACTGTTAATATCATTGTCTTGTACAGTGTCCTTTCCTGGCTCCTAATTTACAGAAAGAATACACCTGACTGTTGGACCTGCGCTCGCACCCTCTTCCCTCATAGGCTGCCACCTCTGGGCGATTCGTCAGAGGTGCATTCTGCGACAAAGACAAATCTCCATCATGTTAGCCAGAGCGCAGACCTGGTAAAGCCACGTCTTCTGCAATATAAGAGACTTTTATTTATCATGCTGACATAAAATAATCTGCAGTGTTCCCAGGGCACAGGCTGCTTTTGTCTAGCAAAGAACAAACATCGCCCTTATTTATACCCCACCTGCTCGCCAAGTGTCAGACGTTACTTCACCGGCACAAAAAACTGAAACTCTTTTACATTGTATCATATGGTGATAAATAACTCTTCTCATTATTAACAGAGTAATTGGCAAATGAGGGCCAGGAAAGAGTAACAAACATTTTATGAATGATTTATTATGAATGAATGAATTATTATTATGACCACCAGCTGATAGTCAAAGTAACCGCCGTGTGCAGAACGGACAGCAGCTGGCCGGGCTGAATTGTCATGTTAGACACACGTCTGGTATCTCCTAGGGTTCATTGTGACGGTGAGCTGCTCCACTGTAGTGCGTCGGTCGTCCCTCACTCACCTTAGTAGCCGACATTTACCTCTCATATCAGTGGCACGTGGTGCTCCGCAGTTTCCATGTCGGTTATTTGCAATGGTGCCATTTGTTCAGTCACGATACACCTTCACCGCAGCAGCATGTGGACAGTTCACAAACTGCACTGTTTCAGAAATACCGCCACCCTTGGCCCGAATGCCGATAATCATCCCTTTTTGCAACTCAAATAAATTGCCCCTTTTACCCATGACTGCAATATGTGTGCAGACGCCTATCGCCATCCTTAAATACCCACCGAGCCAGCGTACAACGCGTGGCGTACTTCTTGGGCTAGGCGCTGCCGGCATCAAATGTAGGAGGTGGTCATTATAATGTGACTCGACTGTGTACTAGGGATGTGCACTTGAAATTTTTCGGGTTTTGTGTTTTGGTTTTGGGTTCGGTTCCGCGGCCGTGTTTTGGGTTCGACCGCGTTTTGGCAAAACCTCACCGAATTTTTTTTGTCGGATTCGGGTGTGTTTTGGATTCGGGTGTTTTTTTAAAAAAACCCTAAAAAACAGCTTAAATCATAGAATGTGGGGGTCATTTTGATCCCAAAGTATTATTAACCTCAAAAACCATAATTTCCACTCATTTTCAGTCTATTCTGAATACCTCACACCTCACAATATTATTTTTAGTCCTAAAATTTGCACCGAGGTCGCTGAATGACTAAGCTAAGCGACCCTAGTGGCCGACACAAACACCTGGCCCATCTAGGAGTGGCACTGCAGTGTCACGCAGGATGGCCCTTCCAAAAAACACTCCCCAAACAGCACATGACGCAAAGAAAAAGAGAGGCGCAATGAGGTAGCTGTGTGAGTAAGCTAAGCGACCCTAGTGGCCGACACAAACACCTGGCCCATCTAGGAGTGGCACTGCAGTGTCACGCAGGATGGCCCTTCCAAAAAACCCTCCCCAAACAGCACATGACGCAAAGAAGAAAAAAAGAGGCGCAATGAGGTAGCTGTGTGAGTAAGCTAAGCGACCCTAGTGGCCGACACAAACACCTGGCCCATCTAGGAGTGGCACTGCAGTGTCACGCAGGATGGCCCTTCCAAAAAACACTCCCCAAACAGCACATGACGCAAAGAAGAAAAAAAGAGGCGCAATGAGGTAGCTGTGTGAGTAAGCTAAGCGACCCTAGTGGCCGACACAAACACCTGGCCCATCTAGGAGTGGCACTGCAGTGTCACGCAGGATGGCCCTTCCAAAAAACACTCCCCAAACAGCACATGACGCAAAGAAGAAAAAAAGAGGCGCAATGAGGTAGCTGTGTGAGTAAAATAAGCGACCCTAGTGGCCGACACAAACACCTGGCCCATCTAGGAGTGGCACTGCAGTGTCACGCAGGATGGCCCTTCCAAAAAACACTCCCCAAACAGCACATGACGCAAAGAAAAAAAGAGGCGCAATGAGGTAGCTGTGTGAGTAAGCTAAGCGACCCTAGTGGCCGACACAAACACCTGGCCCATCTAGGAGTGGCACTGCAGTGTCACGCAGGATGGCCCTTCCAAAAAACCCTCCCCAAACAGCACATGACGCAAAGAAGAAAAAAAGAGGCGCAATGAGGTAGCTGTGTGAGTAAGCTAAGCGACCCTAGTGGCCGACACAAACACCTGGCCCATCTAGGAGTGGCACTGCAGTGTCACGCAGGATGGCCCTTCCAAAAAACACTCCCCAAACAGCACATGACGCAAAGAAGAAAAAAAGAGGCGCAATGAGGTAGCTGTGTGAGTAAGCTAAGCGACCCTAGTGGCCGACACAAACACCTGGCCCATCTAGGAGTGGCACTGCAGTGTCACGCAGGATGGCCCTTCCAAAAAACACTCCCCAAACAGCACATGACGCAAAGAAGAAAAAAAGAGGCGCAATGAGGTAGCTGTGTGAGTAAAATAAGCGACCCTAGTGGCCGACACAAACACCTGGCCCATCTAGGAGTGGCACTGCAGTGTCACGCAGGATGGCCCTTCCAAAAAACACTCCCCAAACAGCACATGACGCAAAGAAAAAAAGAGGCGCAATGAGGTAGCTGTGTGAGTAAGCTAAGCGACCCTAGTGGCCGACACAAACACCTGGCCCATCTAGGAGTGGCACTGCAGTGTCACGCAGGATGGCCCTTCCAAAAAACACTCCCCAAACAGCACATGACGCAAAGAAGAAAAAAAGAGGCGCAATGAGGTAGCTGTGTGAGTAAGCTAAGCGACCCTAGTGGCCGACACAAACACCTGGCCCATCTAGGAGTGGCACTGCAGTGTCACGCAGGATGGCCCTTCCAAAAAACACTCCCCAAACAGCACATGACGCAAAGAAGAAAAAAAGAGGCGCAATGAGGTAGCTGTGTGAGTAAGCTAAGCGACCCTAGTGGCCGACACAAACACCTGGCCCATCTAGGAGTGGCACTGCAGTGTCACGCAGGATGGCCCTTCCAAAAAACACTCCCCAAACAGCACATGACGCAAAGAAGAAAAAAAGAGGCGCAATGAGGTAGCTGTGTGAGTAAAATAAGCGACCCTAGTGGCCGACACAAACACCTGGCCCATCTAGGAGTGGCACTGCAGTGTCACGCAGGATGGCCCTTCCAAAAAACACTCCCCAAACAGCACATGACGCAAAGAAAAAAAGAGGCGCAATGAGGTAGCTGTGTGAGTAAGCTAAGCGACCCTAGTGGCCGACACAAACACCTGGCCCATCTAGGAGTGGCACTGCAGTGTCACGCAGGATGGCCCTTCCAAAAAACACTCCCCAAACAGCACATGACGCAAAGAAGAAAAAAAGAGGCGCAATGAGGTAGCTGTGTGAGTAAGCTAAGCGACCCTAGTGGCCGACACAAACACCTGGCCCATCTAGGAGTGGCACTGCAGTGTCACGCAGGATGGCCCTTCCAAAAAACACTCCCCAAACAGCACATGACGCAAAGAAGAAAAAAAGAGGCGCAATGAGGTAGCTGTGTGAGTAAGCTAAGCGACCCTAGTGGCCGACACAAACACCTGGCCCATCTAGGAGTGGCACTGCAGTGTCACGCAGGATGGCCCTTCCAAAAAACACTCCCAAAACAGCACATGACGCAAAGAAGAAAAAAAGAGGCGCAATGAGGTAGCTGTGTGAGTAAGCTAAGCGACCCTAGTGGCCGACACAAACACCTGGCCCATCTAGGAGTGGCACTGCAGTGTCACGCTGGATGGCCCTTCCAAAAAACACTCCCCAAACAGCACATGACGCAAAGAAGAAAAAAAGAGGCGCAATGAGGTAGCTGTGTGAGTAAGCTAAGCGACCCTAGTGGCCGACACAAACACCTGGCCCATCTAGGAGTGACACTGCAGTGTCACGCAGGATGGCCCTTCCAAAAAACACTCCCCAAACAGCACATGACGCAAAGAAGAAAAAAAGAGGCGCAATGAGGTAGCTGTGTGAGTAAGATAAGCGACCCTAGTGGCCGACACAAACACCTGGCCCATCTAGGAGTGGCACTGCAGTGTCACGCAGGATGGCCCTTCCAAAAAACACTCCCCAAACAGCACATGACGCAAAGAAGAAAAAAAGAGGCGCAATGAGGTAGCTGTGTGAGTAAGCTAAGCGACCCTAGTGGCCGACACAAACACCTGGCCCATCTAGGAGTGGCACTGCAGTGTCACGCAGGATGGCCCTTCCAAAAAACACTCCCCAAACAGCAAATGACGCAAATAAAAATGAAAGAAAAAAGAGGTGCAAGATGGAATTGTCCTTGGGCCCTCCCACCCACCCTTATGTTGTATAAACAGGACATGCACACTTTAACCAACCCATCATTTCAGTGACAGGGTCTGCCACACGACTGTGACTGAAATGACGGGTTGGTTTGGACCCCCACCGAAAAAGAAGCAATTAATCTCTCCTTGCACAAACTGGCTCTACAGAGGCAAGATGTCCACCTCATCATCATCCTCCGATATATCACCGTGTACATCCCGCTCCTCACAGATTATCAATTCGTCCCCACTGGAATCCACCATCTCAGCTCCCTGTGTACTTTGTGGAGGCAATTGCTGCTGGTCAATGTCTCCACGGAGGAATTGATTATAATTCATTTTAATGAACATCATCTTCTCCACATTTTCTGGAAGTAACCTCGTACGCAGATTGCTGACAAGGTGAGCGGCGGCACTAAACACTCTTTCGGAGTACACACTTGTGGGAGGGCAACTTAGGTAGAATAAAGCCAGTTTGTGCAAGGGCCTCCAAATTGCCTCTTTTTCCTGCCAGTATAAGTACGGACTGTCTGACGTGCCTACTTGGATGCGGTCACTCATATAATCCTCCACCATTCTTTCAATGGTGAGAGAATCATATGCAGTGACAGTAGACGACATGTCCGTAATCGTTGTCAGGTCCTTCAGTCCGGACCAGATGTCAGCATCAGCAGTCGCTCCAGACTGCCCTGCATCACCGCCAGCGGGTGGGCTCGGAATTCTGAGCCTTTTCCTCGCACCCCCAGTTGCGGGAGAATGTGAAGGAGGAGATGTTGACAGGTCGCGTTCCGCTTGACTTGACAATTTTGTCACCAGCAGGTCTTTGAACCCCAGCAGACTTGTGTCTGCCGGAAAGAGAGATCCAAGGTAGGTTTTAAATCTAGGATCGAGCACGGTGGCCAAAATGTAGTGCTCTGATTTCAACAGATTGACCACCCGTGAATCCTTGTTAAGCGAATTAAGGGCTCCATCCACAAGTCCCACATGCCTAGCGGAATCGCTCCCTTTTAGCTCCTCCTTCAATGCCTCCAGCTTCTTCTGCAAAAGCCTGATGAGGGGAATGACCTGACTCAGGCTGGCAGTGTCTGAACTGACTTCACGTGCAGTGGCGTCATGAGGTGGGTGCGGGGGGTGCGGCCCGCACCCGGGTGTCACCCTTCAATAGGGTGACACCAAAACGAGCCGCGCACTCACACGCACCCCCATCCCCTGACATGAGAAACACTGGTCCACGGCTGAGACCATACCCCCTCCTTCCAGGCCCCGCCTCCTAAAGTCCGACACTCTCACCTGTTTAGTGAGATCAGCAGGCAGCGCAGTACAGAGCCGTGCAGGCAGTGCAGTGGCCGACCCTCCCCTTTCCTCCAGAGTCCGGACACTCTCTCCTCACTCGGGTCCTGAGCCTGACACACACAAGCTCCGCCTCCCACACTATACTACAGGAGGAAGGAGCTGCTGGTGATGTGCTGCATGATGCCAGCCAGGTAACTTCTATAAATGCTCCATGATTAGCAGAATCGATTTATGAGGTGTGTGTGTATGAGGCTGAATGTGTTAATGGGCATTGGGATGTAGAAATTGTTGGGTTACTGAGTGTTAGGTGGGGGGGGGAGCTAATTGGGGCTGTGTTAATGTAGTATGGGTGCCGCTTGTGACTGTAGTATGAGTGCTGTGTGAGCATAGTATGGGTGCCACTGTGTGAATGTAGTATGGGTGCTATGTGAGAGTAGTATGGGTGCCAATGTGTGAGTGTAGTATGGGTGCTGTGTGAGCGTAGTATGGGTGCAGCTGTGTGAGTGTAGTATGGGTGCTGTGTAGTATGGGTGCCGATGTGTGAGTGTAGTATGGGTGCTGTGTAGTATGGGTGCTGCTGTGTGAGTGTAGTATGGGTGCTGTGTGAGCGTAGTATGGGTGCCGATGTGTGAGTGTAGTATGGGTGCTGTGTAGTATGGGTGCTGCTGTGTGAGTGTAGTATGGGTGCTGTGTGAATGAAGTGTGGGTGCTGTGTAAGAGTAGTATGGGTGCTGTGTAGTATGGGTGCTGTGTGAGCGTAGTATGGGTGCCGGTGTGAGTGTAGTATGGGTGCTGTGTGAGCGTAGTATGGGTGCCGATGTGTGAGTGTAGTATGGGTGCTGTGTGAGCGTAGTATGGGTGCTGCTGTGTGAGAGTAGTATGGGTGCTGTGTAGTATGGGTGCTGTGTGAGCGTAGTATGGGTGCCGGTGTGAGTGTAGTATGGGTGCTGTGTGAGCGTAGTATGGGTGCCGATGTGTGAGTGTAGTATGGGTGCCGCTGTGAGCGTAGTATGGGTGCTGCTGTGTGAGAGTAGTATGGGTGCTGCTGTGTGAGTGAAGTATGAGTGCTGCTGTGAGCGTAGAGTGGGTGCTGCTGTGTGAGCGTAGTATGGGTGCTGTGTGAGTGTAGTATGGGTGCTGCTGTGTGAGCGTAGTATGGGTGCTGTGTGAGTGTAGTATGGGTGCTGCTGTGTGAGCGTAGTATGTGTGTGAGCGTAGTATGGGTGCTGTGTGAGCGTAGTATGGGTGCTGTGTGAGTGTAGTATGGGTGCTGTGTGAGTGTAGTATGGGTGCTGTGTGAGCGTAGTATGGGTGCTGTGTGAGCATAGAGTGGGTGCTGCTGTGTGAGCGTAGTATGGGTGCTGTGTGAGCATAGAGTGGGTGCTGCTGTGTGAGCGTAGTATGTGTGTGAGCGTAGTATGGGTGCTGTTTGAGCGTAGTATGGGTGCTGCTGTGTGAGCGTAGTATGGGTGCTGTGTGAGCGTAGTATGGGTGCTGCTGTGTGAGCGTAGTATGTGTGTGAGCGTAGTATGGGTGCTGCTGTGTGAGCGTAGTATGTGTGTGAGCGTAGTATGGGTGCTGCTGTGTGAGCGTAGTATGTGTGTGAGCGTAGTATGGGTGCTGTGTGAGCGTAGTATGGGTGCTGTGTGAGTGTAGTGTGGGTGCTGCTGTGTGAGCGTAGTATGGGTGCTGTGTGAGCGTAGTATGGATGCTGCTGTGTGAGCGTAGTATGTGTGTGAGCGTAGTATGGGTGCTGTGTGAGCGTAGTATGGGTGCTGTGTGAACGTAGTATGGGTGCTGCTGTGTGAGCGTAGTATGGGTGCTGTGTGAGCGTAGTATGGGTGCTGTGTGAACGTAGTATGGGTGCTGCTGTGTGAGCGTAGTATGGGTGCTGTGTGAGCGTAGTATGGGTGCTGTGTGAGTGTAGTGTGGGTGCTGCTGTGTGAGCGTAGTATGGGTGCTGTGTGAGCGTAGTATGGATGCTGCTGTGTGAGCGTAGTATGTGTGTGAGCGTAGTATGGGTGCTGTGTGAGCGTAGTATGGGTGCTGCTGTGTGAGCGTAGTATGGGTGCTGTGTGAACGTAGTATGGGTGCTGCTGTGTGAGCGTAGTATGGGTGCTGTGTGAGTGTAGTATGGGTGCTGCTGTGAGGGAAGCTTTATGGGAGCTGAAAGAGTGGGTGGATGAATGTGCTAATGGGTGTTGGGAGGAGGGATTGATAATGAATTGGGGAGAGATGGGGTAATGGATGTACGTGGATGGAGTGCTTCAGTAATGGGTTCTTGGACAGGGATATGTTTGCGGTTGCTGTGTAGGGGAGATTAATCAGTGCCACCACCAAGTACATCTAATGCCACCTCTAAGACACCACATGATAGCACATATCCCCACATGTCACCACCAAGATGCCACATTTCACCACAACACCACAATTCACCACATTTCAATACATGATACCCCATATCCCCACATGTCACCACATGACACCACATTTCAATACATGATACCCCATATCCCCACATGTCACCACATGACACCACATTTCAATACATGATACCCCATATCCCCACATGTCACCACATGACACCACATTTCAATACATGATACCCCATATCCCCACATGTCACCACATGACACCACATTTCAATACATGATACCCCATATCCCCACATGTCACCACATGACACCACATTTCAATACATGATACCCCATATCCCCACGTCACCACATGACACCACATTTCACCAGCTGAGCTGCGGTTTAGTACGCTGCTCATGAATTCCTATGGGTGCTTGTACTTAGACGCACACGTGCACCCTAGTCGTGATTGACGCAAATATGCCAAGCTGCAGGATGGAAGTGTGTAGGGGCAGGGCAATTAAAGGAAGGCTCTTGATACAACCCATGATGCAGATCACACCACCACACCACACCACTGGTCATGCCCCCCACATCACTAGTCACATCCCCTGCGGCAGCACACAATAGGCCTTTCATGAATTTCAGCTCCAGGCCCATGTGAACCTTAATCTGGCACTGGCTATGACATCAGTCTTCGTGATGTTACCATGCCCGCCAGCGCCGCTAGCAATACTGGGAGGGAGAAGTGGGAGGAGACTGCATTCTGTAGTGCTGCCGCTGCATTACAATAGGGAGGACCTGTAATGCAGTGTGCAGTTCATTGAACTTGGAGTCTCCTGCTGGCTGCTGCTGTCACTCCCTGGCTGGCTGTCAGTCGTTTCAGCTGCCAGTTTGGAGCAGCAGAGCGTACCGTAGCACGCTCCCACTACACAGACAGAAATAGAACGCCTCAATTGTGGACGCAGACAGCGGGAGAGTGATGCTCCCACTGCCCAGAGCAGTAAGGGGGAATAATAAGGGGTAGTGGGAAGCAGTGCTCCAGCTACCCGTAATTTTTGCTTTAATATTTGGGTCGCTAGCGGGTGCGTGTGTATGCACTCATCCATGACTGTTGACATATCAATGGATTTTGGGCCTAATTCAGCATCAGTAGTAGTTTTGCTAAAAGTAGCAAAACTACAACTGCTTTCTCTAGCATGTGGGGGGGCTCCCCAGCACAGGTTAAGGGCACCCCACATGCCAAGTCCGCCCCCCCCCCCGTTGATATGCGAGCGCATTGCTATACATAGATGCGCTCGCAATTTAAGTGTAGCCCTCTCCCTCCGCAGCCTAGCTGTAAAGGCAGTCGCCAGGCCGCCATCTTTTGGGTAGCAGCGGCTGCGTGTGCTGTCATGCAGCCACTGCAGCCTGCCCCACATATGGTCCAGAAACGTCTGCGTTGTCCGGACCACGCCCCTGAAACGGTGCATCGACGCCCCGTCACCACCCCCGCCAAGATTCCGTGTGGTATAATATGGGAGGAAGTACGTGGGGGGTGACACCATGAGTTACCACACCGGGTGACACCAACCCTAGTGACGCCTCTGTTCACGTGTGGCAAGTTCAAAAGGTTGCAGAACCTTGCACAACGTTGAAATCATTCTCCACTGCGCTTGAGACAGGTGCATTCCACCTCCTATATCGTGCTCAATTGTATAGGCTTGAATGGCCTTTTGCTGCTCCTCCAACCTCTGAAGCATATAGAGGGTTGAATTCCACCTCGTTACCACTTCTTGCTTCAGATGATGGCAGGGCAGGTTCAGGCGTTTTTGGTGGTGCTCCAGTCTTCTGTACGTGGTGCCTGTACGCCGAAAGTGTCCCGCAATTCTTCTGGCCACCGACAGCATCTCTTGCACGCCCCTGTCGTTTTTTAAAAAATTCTGCACCACCAAATTCAAGGTATGTGCAAAACATGGGACGTGCTGGAATTTGCCCATATTTAATGCACACACAATATTGCTGGCGTTGTCCGATGCCACAAATCCACAGGAGAGTCCAATTGGGGTAAGCCATTCCGCGATGATCTTCCTCAGTTGCCGTAAGAGGTTTTCAGCTGTGTGCGTATTCTGGAAACCGGTGATACAAAGCGTAGCCTGCCTAGGAAAGAGTTGGCGTTTGCGAGATGCTGCTACTGGTGCCGCCGCTGCTGTTCTTGCTGCGGGAGTCCATACATCTACCCAGTGGGCTGTCACAGTCATATAGTCCTGACCCTGCCCTGCTCCACTTGTCCACATGTCCGTGGTTAAGTGGACATTGGGTACAACTGCATTTTTTAGGACACTGGTGAGTCTTTTTCTGACGTCCGTGTACATTCTCGGTATCGCCTGCCTAGAGAAGTGGAACCTAGATGGTATTTGGTAACGGGGGCACACTACCTCAAGAAATTGTCTAGTTCCCTGTGAACTAACGGCGGATACCGGACGCACGTCTAACACCAACATAGTTGTCAAGGCCTCAGTTATCCGCTTTGCAACAGGATGACTGCTGTGATATTTCATCTTCCTCGCAAAGGACTGTTGGACAGTCAATTGCTTGGTGGAAGTAGTAAAAGTGGGCTTACGAATTCCCCTCTGGGATGACCATCGACTCCCAACAGCAACAACAGCAGCGCCAGCAGCAGTAGGCGTTACACGCAAGGATGCATCGGAGGAATCCCAGGCAGGAGAGGACTCGTCAGAATTGCCAGTGACATGGCCTGCAGGACTATTGGCATTCCTGGGGAAGGAGGAAATTGACACTGAGGGAGTTGGTGGGGTGGTTTGCGTGAGCTTGGTTACAAGAGGAAGGGATTTACTGGTCAGTGGACTGCTTCCGCTGTCGCCCAAAGTTTTTGAACTTGTCACTGACTTATTATGAATGCGCTGCGGGTGACGTATAAGGGAGGATGTTCCGAGGTGGTTAACGTCCTTACCCCTACTTATTACAGCTTGACAAAGGCAACACACGGCTTGACAAATGTTGTCCGCATTTCTGGTGAAATACTTCCACACCGAAGAGCTGATTTTTTTGGTATTTTCACCAGGCATGTCAACGGCCCTATTCCTCCCACGGACAACAGGTGTCTCCCCGGGTGCCTGACTTAAACAAACCACCTCACCATCAGAATCCTCCTTGTCAATTTCCTCCCCAGCGCCAGCAACACCCATATCCTCCTCATCCTGGTGTACTTCAACACTGACATCTTCAATCTGACTATAAGGAACTGGACTGCGGGTGCTCCTTCCAGCACTTGCAGGGGGCGTGCAAATGGTGGAAGGCGCATGCTCTTCACGTCCAGTGTTGGGAAGGTCAGGCATCGCAACCGACACAATTGGACTCTCCTTGTGGATTTGGGATTTCGAAGAACGCACAGTTCTTTGCGGTGCTTTTGCCAGCTTGAGTCTTTTCAGTTTTCTAGCGAGAGGCTGAGTGCTTCCATCCTCATGTGAAGCTGAACCACTGGCCATGAACATAGGCCAGGGCCTCAGCCGTTCCTTGCCACTCCCTGTGGTAAATGGCATATTGGCAAGTTTACGCTTCTCCTCCGACAATTTTATTTTAGATTTTGGAGTCCTTTTTTTACTGATATTTTGTGTTTTGGATTTTACATGCTCTGTACTATGACATTGGGCATCGGCCTTGGCAGAAGACGTTGCTGGCATTTCATCGTCTCGGCCATGACTAGTGGCAGCAGCTTCAGCACGAGGTGGAAGTGGATCTTGATCTTTCCCTAATTTTGGAACCTCAACATTTTTGTTCTCCATATTTTAATAGGCACAACTAAAAGACACAGAGGTAGCTACAGCCGTGGACTACCGTACTGTGTCTGCTGCTAATATAGACTGGATGATAATGAGATGAAATCAATATATATATATATATATAATATCACACTAGTACTGCAGCCGGACAGGTAGATATATTTATTATGTAATGACTGATGACGGACCTGCTGGACACTGTCAGCTCAGCAGCACCGCAGACTGCTACAGTAAGCTACTATAGTAGTATGTATAAAGAAGAAAGAAAAAAAAACCCACGGTTAGGTGGTATACAATTATGGATGGACGAGCGACTGCCGACACAGAGGTAGCTACAGCCGCGGACTACCGTACTGTGTCTGCTGCTAATATAGACTGGATGATAATGAGATGAAATCAATATATATATATATATATATATATATATATATAATATCACTAGTACTGCAGCCGGACAGGTATATATATTTATTATGTAATGACTGATGACGGACCTGCTGGACACTGTCAGCTCAGCAGCACCGCAGACTGCTACAGTAAGCTACTATAGTAGTATGTATAAAGAAGAAAGAAAGAAAAAACCACGGGTAGGTGGTATACAATTATGGATGGACGAGCGACTGCCGACACAGAGGTAGCTACAGCCGTGGACTACCGTACTGTGTCTGCTGCTAATATAGACTGGATGATAATGAGATGAAATCAATATATATATATATATAATATCACACTAGTACTGCAGCCGGACAGGTAGATATATTTATTATGTAATGACTGATGACGGACCTGCTGGACACTGTCAGCTCAGCAGCACCGCAGACTGCTACAGTAAGCTACTATAGTAGTATGTATAAAGAAGAAAGAAAAAAAAAACCACGGTTAGGTGGTATACAATTATAGATGGACGAGCGACTGCCGACACAGAGGTAGCTACAGCCGTGGACTACCGTACTGTGTCTGCTGCTAATATAGACTGGATGATAATGAGATGAAATCAATATATATATATATATATATATATATATATAATATCACTAGTACTGCAGCCGGACAGGTATATATATTTATTATGTAATGACTGATGACGGACCTGCTGGACACTGTCAGCTCAGCAGCACCGCAGACTGCTACAGTAAGCTACTATAGTAGTATGTATAAAGAAGAAAGGAAAAAAAAAACCACGGGTAGGTGGTATACAATTATGGATGGACGAGCGACTGCCGACACAGAGGTAGCTACAGCCATGGACTACCGTACTGTGTCTGCTGCTAATATAGACTGGATGATAATGAGATGAAATCAATATATATATATATAATATCACTAGTACTGCAGCCGGACAGGTATATATATTTATTATGTAATGACTGATGACGGACCTGCTGGACACTGTCAGCTCAGCAGCACCGCAGACTGCTACAGTAAGCTACTATAGTAGTATGTATAAAGAAGAAAGGAAAAAAAAAACCACGGGTAGGTGGTATACAATTATGGATGGACGAGCGACTGCCGACACAGAGGTAGCTACAGCCATGGACTACCGTACTGTGTCTGCTGCTAATATAGACTGGATGATAATGAGATGAAATCAATATATATATATATAATATCACTAGTACTGCAGCCGGACAGGTATATATATTTATTATGTAATGACTGATGACGGACCTGCTGGACACTGTCAGCTCAGCAGCACCGCAGACTGCTACAGTAAGCTACTATAGTAGTATGTATAAAGAAGAAAGAAAAAAAAAAAAACATGGGTAGGTGGTATACAATATTATATATATATTATATACAATTATATATATATATATATATATATTAAACTCACTGGTGGTGATTATTAAACTGGTGGTCAGGTCACTGGTCAGTGGTCACACTATCAGCAACTTGCAAGTAGTACTCCTAAGCAGACAATCACAATATATATTATACTGGTGGTCAGTGTGGTCACAATGGCAGTGTGGCACTCTGGCAGCAAAAGTGTGCACTGTACGTTATATGTACTCCTGAGTCCTGCTCTCAGACTCTAACTGCTCCCCACTGTCAGTGTCTCCCCCACAAGTCAGATAATACAGTCACACTATCTATCACTTCAGCAAGTAACTACTAGTACTCCTCCTAATGCTCCCCAAAAATACTACTGTGTCTCTCTCTACTGTCTCACTCTCTTCTCTATAAACGGAGAGGACGCCAGCCACGTCCTCTCCCTATGAATCTCAATGCACGTGTGAAAATGGCGGCGACGCGCGGCTCCTTATATAGAATCCGAGTCTTGCGATAGAATCCGAGCCTCGCGAGAATCCGACAGCGGGATGATGACGTTCGGGCGCGCTCGGGTTAACCGAGCAAGGCGGGAAGATCCGAGTCGCTCGGCCCCGTGTGAAAAAAACTGAAGTTCGGGCGGGTTCGGTTTCCGAGGAACCGAACCCGCTCATCCCTACTGTGTACATAATGACAGTGACTAATGGATGGCTAAATATAGGGTTTATTGCGCAATTTCCATAAAATATGAAAAAATAAAACATATTTAACAAATAGCAAATGTGAGTAAATGTTCTAAAAATTACACTACAACTACAAGTCTGGAATATGTATTAAAAAAAACAAGTAAATGTTATCACAACGCCAGATACATGCATTAACTCCTAGAATCCGGCTAGTGAGGCCTGCAACTTATAGCAGTCACCTTTCCCGTAGAGGCTGTTGTGATCACAGGTACTTAGGAACCACCAGGACTTGTACTCAAGGTAGTAGGAGTTTATGATGGATAGTGGGTGGTGTCAGTGCAGGTGACTGGAGATGGGACCAGGATGCACTAGGTGCAAATTAAATGCAGCAGCACAGCTGTTCATAACACAGAAAGCTAAACTATTGTATTGGCAGGGAAATAGTCACATTAGACTTGTTTATTGTCTCTAGAGAATCAATTAATCAGCTGACCAGCGGTATATATAATGGAACTGGTGGAACTGTATCACCTCCCAAAATGCATAATTATTCAGGTGCATGAAATACTTTTACAGTCCAAAAGAGTTACCCAGCAGTGCAATAGTGCACAGGCCATTGTGAATGAAAGGGAATCCTCAGTGAGTTATTAGCAAATACTTGCAATAATGTTAAAATCCATGGGGTTTGATGTTGGGATGGCTGATAGAATCGGTGTATAGTAAGGGAGTGAATTTCAAGAGTGGTTCCACAAAGGTTGATACTGACGCATTTCCATGCGGTAGTTAGAGCAACATCCTCAGAGGCTAATATAGTTTTATGAACGGGTCTGGGACTCCAGGTCGACAACAAAAAGGTTGACACACCTTAGGTCGACGCCAATTGGTCGACACACCTTAGGTCGACATGGACAAAAGGTCGACAGGAACAAGGTCGACATGGAAAAAAGTCGACATGAGTTTTTTATTTTTTTGGGTGTTGTTTTCTTCGTAGAGTGACCAGGAACCCCAATTAGTGCACCTCGCATGGCTCGCTCCGCTCGCCATGCTTCGGGCATGGTGCCTTCGCTCCGCTTCGCTCGGCACAGATTACCGTTCCAATCGTAGTCCACGTGGATCGTTAAGTATGAAAAGGTTCCAAAAAAGAAAAAAATTGTGAAAAACTCATGTCGACCTTTTTCCATGTCGACCTTTTGTCAATGTCGACCTACGGTGTGTCGACCAATTGGCGTCGACCTAAGGTGTGTCAACCTTTTTGTTGTCGACCTGGAGTCCGGATACCTTATGAATATATGATGGTACTATCAATCAGCCCCCTAACAATTCATTACAAAATGAATAGGCCTCTATATGCTTATGATCACAAGAGGTACAGCTGTTGCTGGCGCTGAGGAGGAAATTGACAAGGAGGATTCTGATGGTGAGGTGGTTTGTTTAAGTCAGGCACCCGGGGAGACACCTGTTGTCCGTGGGATGAATATGGCCATTGACATGCCTGGTCAAATTACAAAAAATATCACCTCTTCAGTGTGGAATTATTTTAACAGAAATGCGGACAACAGGTGTCAAGCCGTGTGTTGCCTTTGTCAAGCTGTAATAAGTAGGGGTAAGGACGTTAACCACCTAGGAACATCCTCCCTTATATGTCACCTGGAGCGCATTCATCAGAAGTCATTAACAAGTTCAAAAACTTTGGGTGACAGCGGAAGCAGTCCACTGACAACTAAATCCCTTCCTCTTGTAACCAAGCTCCTGCAAACCACACCACCAACTTCCTCATTGTCAATTTCCACCTTAGACAGGAAAGCCAATAGTCCTGCAGGCCATGTCACTGGCAAGTCTGATGAGTCCTCTCCTACCTGGGATTCCTCCGATGCATCCTTGAGTGTAACGCCTACTGCTGCTGGCGCTGCTGTTGTTGCTGCTGGGAGTCGATCGTCATCCCAGAGGGGAAGTCGGAAGACCACTTGTACTACTTCAAGTAAGCAATTGACTGTCCAACAGTCCTTTGCGAGGAAGATGAAATATGACAGCAGTCATCCTGCTGCAAAGCGGATAACTCAGGTCTTGGCAGCTGCGGTGGTGTTAAACGTGTGTCCGGTATCCACCGTTAATTCACAGGGAATTAGAGAATTGCTTGAGGTACTGTGTCCCCGGTACCAAATACCATCTAGGTTCCATTTCTCTAGGCAGGCGAAACCGAGAATGTACACAGACATCAGAAAAAGAGTCACCGGTGTCCTAAAAAATGCAGTTTTACCCAATGTCCACTTAACCACGGACATGTGGACAAGTGGAGCAGGGCAGACTCAAGACTATATGACTGTGACAGCCCACTGGGTAGATGTGTTGCCTTCCGCAGCAAGAACAGCAGCGGCGGCACCAGTAGCAGCATCTCGCAAACGCCAACTCGTTCCTAAGCAGGCTACGCTTTGTATCACCGCTTTTCATAAGAGGCACACAGCTGACAACCTCTTACAGAAACTGAGGAACATCATCGCAGAATGGCTTACCCCAATTGGACTCTCCTGGGGATTTGTGACATCGGACAACGCCACCAATATTGTGCGTGCATTACATGTGGGCAAATTCCAGCACGTCCCATGTTTTGCACATACAGGGGCGTGCAAGAGATGCTGTTGGTGGCCCGAAGAATTGCGGGCCACTTTCGGCATTCAGCCACCGCGTGCCGAAGACTGGAGCACCAGCAAACACTCCTGAACCTGCCCTGCCATCATCTGAAGCAAGAGGTGGTAACGAGGTGGAATTCAACCCTCTATATGCTTCAGAGATGGAGGAGCAGCAAAAGGCCATTCAAGCCTATACAGCTACCTACGATATAGGCAAAGGAGGGGGAATGCACCTGACTCAAGCGCAGTGGAGAATGATTTCAACGTTGTGCAAGGTTCTGCAACCCTTTGAACTTGCCACACGTGAAGTCAGTTCAGACACTGCCAGCCTGAGTCAGGTCATTCCCCTCATCAGGCTTTTGCAGAAGAAGCTGGAGACATTGAAGGAGGAGCTAAAACAGAGCGATTCCGCTAGGCATGTGGGACTTGTGGATGGAGCCCTTAATTCGCTTAACCAGGATTCACGGGTGGTCAATCTGTTGAAATCAGAGCACTACATTTTGGCCACCATGCTCGATCCTAGATTTAAAACCTATGTTGTATCTCTCTTTCTGGCAGACACAAGTCTGCAGAGGTTCAAAGACCTGCTGGTGAGAAAATTGTCAAGTTAAGCGGAACGTGACCCGTCAACAGCTCCTCCTTCACATTCTCCCGCAACTGGGGCTGCGAGGAAAAGGCTAAGAATTCCGAGCCCACCCGCTGGCGGTGATGCAGGGCAGTCTGGAGTGAGTGCTGACATCTGGTCCAGACTGAAGCACCTGCCAACGATTACAGACATGTCGTCTACTGTCACTGCATATGATTCTGTCACCATTGAAAGAATGGTGGAGGATCATATGAGTGACCGCATTCAAGTAGGCACGTCAGACAGTCCGTACGTATACTGGCAGGAAAAAGAGGCAATTTGGAGGCCCTTGCACAAACTGGCTTTATTTTACCTAAGTTGCCCCCCCTCCAGTGTGTACTCCGAAAGAGTGTTTAGTGCAGCCGGTCACCTTGTCAGCAATCGGCGTACGAAGTTACTTCCAGAAAATGTGGAGAAGATGATGTTCAACAAAATGAATTATAATCAATTCCTCCGTGGAGACATTCACCAGCAATTGCCTCCAGAAAGTACACGGGGACCTGAGATGGTGGATTCCAGTGGGGACGAATTAATAATCTGTGAGGAGGGGGATGTACACAGTGAAAGGGGTGAGAAATCGGACGATGAGGAGGAGGTGGACATCTTGCCTCTGTAGAGCCAGTTTGTGCAAGGAAAGATTGATTGCTTCTTTTTTGGTGGGGGCCCAAACCAACCACTCATTTCAGCCACAGTCGTGTGGCAGACCCTGTCGCTGAAATGATGGGTTTGTTAAAGTGTGCATGTCCTGTTTATACAACATAAGGGTGGGTGGGAGGGCCCAAGGACAATTCCATCTTGCACCTCCTTTTTCTTTAATTTATCTTTGCATCATGTGATGTTTGGGGCCAATTTTTTTAAGTGCCATCCTGTCTGACACTGCAGTGCCACTCCTAGATGGGCCAGGTGTTTGTGCCAGCCACTTGGGTCGCTTAGCTTAGCCATCCAGTGACCTCGGTGCAAATTTTAGGACTAAAAATAATATTGTGAGGTGTGAGGTGTTCAGAATAGACTGGAAATGAGTGGAAATTATGGTTATTGAGGTTAATAATACTATGGGATCAAAATGACCCCCAAATTCTATGATTTAAGCTATTTTTGAGGGGTTTTTGAAAAAAACCCACCCAAATCCAAAACACACTCGAATCCGCCAAAACATTTTCAGGGAGGTTTTGACAAAACGCGTCCAAATCCAAAACACGGCCGCGGAACCGAATCCAAAACCAAAACACAAAGCCCGAAAAATGTCCGGTGCGCATCTCTAGAGTGAAGGCATCTGTTCTGAGGGATGAACCACTATTTATGATAAAATCGATCTACTAGGCATTGATTTGTACGCTAATACTGCGGTAAATGTGATCGCTTACGCAGTTAATGTGCTAAAATATTCAAGGTCTGTTTTAAGCATGTGCTGTGTAAAAGTGAATCGGTGGCTCACAAAAGTTCCAATGAAGCGATTTATCTGCACATGCGTGTACGCTGGTACGCGCATTTGCAAGGTCCTAAACTGCGTTCTCTTCAGAACGCAGTATAAAACCTGAAGTGGGGCGGGAACAGGGCAGCGACGCTGTGTTTTGTGGGCAACAATGCTCCGTTTAAGGTACGCGGTCCAGACAGCTGGGGCATGTCCGGATCATGGCTGGGTCGGGTCATGGCTTAATATGGTGGGTAGCCGTTTACCTTTACAGCTAGAGGGCTACTCAGAACGCTGCCGTGCAATGCTTTTGTATGTCTGCACGGTGGGTTGCTGGATCCGGCCCGGTGTCTGCTGGATCCGGCATGGGGGTGCTGGATCCAGCACAGGGGGTGGTCTTGCTGTGTGCTGGGCATCCCAAAAATGTGACCGTAGATGTGCGTTTTTCCGCACAACTACGATCAGGTCTGAATGACCCCCTAAGTATGTAACGGCGTGCACATTCACAAGTGCAGTTTGCACGTGCGCAGTACGAGTTTCTGAGGATTTTCACGCATGCACAGTAGCAAAATTTGGGAATTGCAAAATCGCCATTGCTTACCAATCAGGGTCAGGCCCCTCTGTTCCTAAATACTTACAGCTTATTAATTCCTGACGTAAGTCTGATTTTAATTAGACGGTGATTGCCAATGTCCTATTTACTATCCCAGCATAATTGTAGATAATTGGGTGATGATTTGTAAGACATTGTGCAGTATAGGGGTCCAGCATAATTAATGCCATCTCTCTGTACTGATTATCTTCACTCCTAATTAAGCCTCTTGATTACCGAAAGGATTTTACGTAAAAAAATCTCTTTAACTCAAATAAATGCTGCAAGTTGTTGGAAGATGTTGAGCAGACTGACGTTGCCGCTGGTGACTGTAGATAATACCTTAGCTCCTTTATATACATGATCACCTGGGTGCAGGGGCACTTCCTTACATTATATATTCAATGTCAACAGTAAAGAGCATTTAATAGGCTTTATCAACACGTATTAACTGATAAAATGATTGCCCACGTGTATGATCCCTGATGGGAAAGATGTTTGTGGGCCTTTTCTTCTTAGGATAAATTTGCTGGTTCTGAGTAAGATGATACCGAATCCACGTGTGCGCCGTTTGCCGATGTACAGTGTGCGACTTTGTTGCTTTTATCATTACAAGCCCTTCCCCGGTGCATAGCCGTGTGTATGAATGTGCCAGGGCTGAGTTGCCCACTTTGACGCCGAAATACCTGTACGTCTTTTTAGCGACTTATATGTTGAAAAACATTGACCATCTGCATTGCGTGCGACTCGGAATCAACCTCATCATCTTTCCTGCTGGTTTGTCGTCCTTTAGCTGCCTGTTATGTTGTATGCGCCTGTCCCCTGGCACCATTGAGTCAGAAATGAGGAGCGCTAAAAGCTATTCATGATATTCAACCCAAGTCTTTGGCATAAACCAGGTGATGGCGTGGTGGGACCAAGCATAGGCGCCCTGGAGAAGAAGAACCCAGTTGCTGAATACATTAAGGGGGTCATTCCGAGTTGTTCGCTCGTTAGATTTTTTTTGCAACGGAGCGATTAGTCGCAAACTGCGCATGCGCAATGTTCGCAGTGCACCTGCGTCAAGTAAATTAGCACAAAAGTTTGTTATTTTACTCACGGCCTAACAAAGATTTTTCATCGTTCTGCTGATCGGAGTGTGATTGACAGGAAGTGTGTGTTTCTGGGCGGAAACTGGCCGTTTTATGGGAGTGTGCGGAAAAACGCTGGCGTTTCTGGGAAAAACGCGGGAGTGTCTGGAGAAACGGGGGAGTGTCTGGGTGAACGCTGGGTGTGTTTGTGACGTCAAACCAGGAACGCATCTGACTGAACTGATCGCAGTGGCAGAGTAAGTCTGGAGCTACTCAGAAACTGCTAAGAAATTTCTATTCGCAATTCTGCTAATCTTTCGTTTGCAATTCTGCTAGGCTAAGATACACTCCCAGAGGGCGGCGGCTTAGCATGTGCAATGCTGCTAAAAGCAGCTAGCGAGCGAACAACTCGGAATGAGGGCCTAAGTTAGAGACAGCATGGCTGATTCTCAGCATGGGTTGCCGATGTCGGATGCAGTAGAACAATTTTTTTACTTCTGCGCATGCGTCCAGATAGTGCGTGGAGAGAGTCAGAGTTGAGCAAGGGAGATGCACGGCCTGAGAAAGGTCATGGAAAATGTATTGAGCATTCCTGGGCAGTGACTGGGAGGTTGCTATACAGACATCCTACAGTATGAGCTTGTAGTGGTACGTGTCGCTGCCATAATGATATTTCCATAATGATATTTCCAATAGCAGACTAGGCTCAGGGGTCCAGGACTAGTTATGGATTGGGTGGGTCATGCATTTTTTATACATTTTTTATGATTTCTATACTTCTCTACACACAGTAAAGCCTGCACAGATCGCAGCGGACACATATTCTTTGTTCCCCGTCATAGATGAGATGGAGCCTGTATTAGGAATCCACAAGCACCACACAGTAGGCTCTGGGGTTCTTCTGCTCTCTCCGGACTTAGGGCCTAATTCAGTCCCGATCACTCCTCTGCGAATTTGCAGCAGTCTGCGATCGGATAGTTGCTCCCAGACAGAGTGAAAATCCGCCCGTGCAAGTCTGCGTACGCCAGTGGTGGAACTACCGGCAGTGCAAACAGTGCCTTGCACTGGGGACCACCGCTGTCAAGGGGCCCAAAGCCAGCGGCATTTAACCCCTCCAGTGACATGCTCGGAAAATTTCCAGGGGGCTGCTGCGCTGTGCAGACTGGCAACCCTGATCGCGTCATTCTGGAAAACTCCACCAGCCGAGCTGAGTACAGAGGAGGAGGGAGGAGGGAAAGGGAGAGGATTCTGGTGCTGGTGGGCTAGTGCCCACCAGCAAATGCTAGGGATGGCCATCAGTGGGTTATCCATCGATGGTCACCATCGATGGATAACATCGATGGTCAGTGGCCATCCCTAGCTACCCCTAGGCAACGAGAATTCCCCGTGGCAACGAGCATGGATCCCAGAGCATAAAACCCCTGGGAAAAGGCATGACACAACATGTAAAACCCCTGGCAATGCGCAGGTAAAAATATCTAAACTGGCACTGTGGAGGCAATATCTTGCACTGTGGGGGGCATATCTGGCGCTTTGAGGGCATATCTGGCACCGTGGAGGCATGTGTATCTGGCAATGTGGGGGCATATCTGGCAACGTGGGGGAATATGTGTATCTGGCACTGTGGGGGCATATCTAGCACTGTGGGGGCATGTGTATCTGGCAATATGGGGGCATATCTGGCAACGTGGGGGAATATGTGTATCTGGCACTGTGGGGGCATATCTAGCACTGTGGGGGGCATATCTGGCGCTTTGAGGGCATATCTGGCACCGTGGGGGCATGTGTATCTGGCAATGTGGGGGCATATCTGGCAACGTGGGGGAATATGTGTATCTGGCACTGTGGGGGCATGTGTATTTGGCAATCTGGGGGCATATCTGGCACTATGAGGGCATATCTGGCACGTGGGGGAATATGTGTATCTGGCAATGTGGGGGCATATCTGGCACTGCAGGGGCATACG
The DNA here is from genome assembly GCF_028390025.1 of Pseudophryne corroboree. Classification (NCBI taxonomy): domain Eukaryota; kingdom Metazoa; phylum Chordata; class Amphibia; order Anura; family Myobatrachidae; genus Pseudophryne; species Pseudophryne corroboree. The sequence continues at coordinate 822,613,159 of NC_086448.1, read as the reverse complement.
TGTATCTGGCACAGTGGGGGCTTATCTAGCACTGTGGGTGCATGTGTATCTGGCAATGTGGAGGCATATCTGGTACTATGAGGGCATATCTAGCACAGGTGTGGTATTGAAAGTCGACAGTAACTAGGTCGACAATGTCTAGGTCGACCACTATTGGTCGACAGTAACTAGGTCGACAGGGTGTCTAGGTCGACAGGGTCTTTAGGTCGACATGTTCTAGGTCGACAGGTCAAAAGGTCGACATGAGTTTTTAATGTTATTTTGGTGTCGTTTTCTTCGTAGAGTGACTGGTAACCCCAATTAGTGCACCGCGTCCCCTCGCATGGCTCGCTTCGCTCGCCATGCTTCGGGCATGGTGCCTTCGCTCCGCTACCGCTTTGCTCGGCACAGATTACCGTTCCAATCGTAGTCCACGTGGATCGTTAAGTATGAAAAGGTTCAAATAAAGAAAAAAATTGTGAAAAACTCATGTCGACCTTTTGACCTGTCGACCTAGAAATTGTCGACCTAAAGACCCTGTCGACCTAGTTACTGTCGACCAATAGTGGTCGACCTAGACATTGTCGACCTAGTTACTGTCGACTTTCAATCCGGATCCCATCGAGCACTGTGGGGGCATGTGTATCTGGCAATGTGGGGGCATGTCTGGCACTGCAGGGGCATACGTGTATCTGGCACAGTGGGGGCATATCTAGCACTGTGGGGGCATGTATATTTGGCAATGTGGGGGCATATCTGGCACTATGAGGGCATATCTAGCACTGTGGGGGAATATGTGTATCTGGCACTGTGGGGGCATATCGAGCACTGTGGGGGCATGTGTATCTGGCAATGTGGGGGCATATCTAGCACCGTGGGGGCATATCTGGCACCGTGGGGGCATATCTAGCACCATGGGGGCATATCTGGCACTGTGGGGGCATATGTGTATCTGGTACTGTGGGGGCATATGTGTATCTGGCACTGCATTATTTGGGTCATATGTGTATTACGCCACCATTTTCATTGGCCACGCCCATTATACAGTACAACTAACAATATTTCTCTAACGTCCTAGTGGATGCTGGGGACTCCGTAAGGACCATGGGGATAGACAGGCTCCGCAGGAGACATGGGCACTTTAAGAAAGAATTTAGTTCCTGGTGTGCACTGGCTCCTCCCTCTATGCCTCTCCTCCAGACCTCAGTTTGATACTGTGCCCAGACGAGCTGGGTGCTTTTCAGTGAGCTCTTCTGAGTTTGCTGAGAGAAAGTATTTTGTTAGGTTTTATATTTTCAGGGAGATCTGCTGGCAACAGACTCCCTGCATCGTGGGACAGAGGGGAGAGAAGCAGCCCTACTCTCTGAAGCTAGGTCCTGCTTCTTAGGCTACTGGACACCATTAGCTCCAGAGGGATCGGTACGCAGGATCTCACCCTCGCCATCCGGTCCCAGAGCCGCGCCGCCGTCCCCCTCGCAGAGCCGGAAGACAGAAGCCGGGTGAGTATGAGACGCAAAGAAGACTTCAGGCGGCAGAAGACTTTGTGTTCTTCACAGGAGGTAACGCACAGCACTGCAGCTCTGCGCCATTGCTCCCACACACCTCACATACTCCGGTCACTGTTAGGGTGCAGGGTGCAGGGGGGGTGCCCTGGGCAGCATTTGGGACCTCATATGGCAAAAATAAACATATATACAGCTGGGCACTGTATATATGTAAGAGCCCCCGCCAGAAATGACATTTTAAGCGGGACAGAAGCCCGCCGCAGAGGGGGCGGAGCTTCTCCCTCAGCACTCACCAGCGCCATTTTTTCTCCACAGCACCGCTGAGAGGAAGCTCCCCAGGCTCTCCCCTGCTGATACACGGTAGAAGAGGGTTGGAAAGAGAGGAGGGGAACATAATTAGGCGCAAAAACTATACTTACAGCAGCTACTGGGTTAACATTAAGTTACTGTGTTATTCCTGGGATTTACAGCGCTGGGGTGTGTGCTGGCATACTCTCTCTCTGTCTCTCCAAAGGGCCTGGTGGGGGAAGTGTCTCCAGAAAGAACATTCCCTGTGTGTGTGGTGTGTCGGTACGCTTGTGTCGACATGTCTGAGGAGGAAGGCTATGTGGGAGAGGAGCGGGAGCAAATGAATGTGGTGTCTCCGCCGACGGCGCCGACACCTGATTGGATGGATATGTGGAAGGTTTTAAATGATAATGTTAATTCCTTGCATAAAAGATTTGACAAGGCTGAGGCATTGGGACAGTCAGGGTCTCAACCCGTGCCTGACCCTATGTTGCAGGGACCGTCAGGGTCTCAAAAGCGTCCACTATCCCAGATTGTTGACACAGATACCGACACGGATTCTGACTCCAGTGTCGATTACGATGATGCAAAGTTACAGCCAAAATTGGCTAAGTCTCTTCGATATATGATTATAGCAATAAAAGACGTTTTGCACATCACGGAGGAAACCCCTGTCCCTGACACGAGGGTGTATATGTATAAGGGAAAGAAGCCGGAGGTAACTTTTCCCCCCTTCACACGAGCTGAATGAGTTATGTGAAAAAGCTTGGGAATCTCCAGATAAAAAACTGCAGATTTCCAAACGGATTCTTATGGCGTATCCTTTCCCGCCAATGGACAGGTTACGATGGGAATCCTCCCCTAGGGTGGACAAAGCATTAATACGCTTATCCAAGAAGGTAGCCCTGCCGTCACAGGATACGGCTACCCTCAAAGATGCTGCTGACCGCAAACAGGAGGTTACCCTGAAGTCCATTTATACACATTCGGGTACCTTACTAAGACCGGCAATCGCGTCGGCCTGGGTATGTAGTGCAGCATGGACGGATATCTTATCAGAGGAGATTGATACCCTAGATAAGGATACTGTATTATTGACCATGGGGCATATTAAAGACGCTGTCCTATATATGAGAGATGCTCAAAGAGACATTAGTCTTTTGGGTTCTAGAATAAACGCTATGTCGATTTCGGCCAGAAGGGTCCTGTGTACTCGGCAATGGACAGGTGATGCCGACTCAAAAAGGCATATGGAGGTTTTACCTTACAGGGGTGAGGAATTGTTCGGGGAGGGTCTCTCGGACCTGCTCTCCACAGCTACAGCTGGAAAGTCAAGTTTTTTGCCTTATATTCCCTCACAGCCTAAAGGGGGGTACTAACGGAGCGATATTCTAAGCAATCTGACTAGATTGCTTAGAATATCGGCATGATCGCTCCGTGTGTAGCCCCCTCGGCGATAGCGATGCGCGTCCCCGCACATCGCTATCGCTGCTGCTAGATTGGCCTGCATGCAGGCCAATCTAGCGGGTCGCTCACTTCACCCGCTGGGTGAAATGAGCGGCCCCCCCCGTCTCCCCCCGCACACTCAGCACAGATCGCGCTGTGCTGAGCGGCAGGAGAGATGTGTGCTGAGCGGTTCGCTCAGCACACATCTCTCCAGCATCGGCCCGTGGGTACTGGGCTTTAGAGAGCACCGTATTATCAAATGCAGTCCTTTCGATCACATAGAAACAAGAAAGTCCGAGGTGCGTCCTTTCTTGCCAGAGGTAGAGGCAGAGGAAAGAAGCTGCACAACACAGCTAGTTCCCAGGAACAGAAGTCCTCCCCGGCCTCTACGAAATCCACCGCATGACGCTGGGGCTCAGATGGCGGAGCTGGGCCCGGTGGGGGCACGTCATCGAAGTTTCAGCCACATGTGGGTTCACTCCCAGGTGGATCCCTGGGCAATAGAAATTGTGTCTCAGGGTTACAAGCTGGAATTCGAAGAGATGCCCCCTCACCGATATTTCAAATCGGCCCTACCAGCTTCCCCCCAAGAGAGGGAAATAGTGTTAAAAGCAATTCAAAAATTGTATCTTCAACAGGTGGTGGTCAAGGTTCCCCTCCTTCAACAGGGAAGGGGTTATTATTCTACCATGTTTGTAGTCCCGAAACCGGACGGTTCGGTCAGACCCATATTGAATTTAAAATCCCTGAACCTATACCTCAAGAGATTCAAAGTTCAAGTTGGAATCGCTAAGAGCGGTCATTGCAAGCCTGGAAGGGGGGGGGGATTTTATGGTGTCTCTGGACATAAAGGATGCATACCTTCATGTCCCCATTTATAGGCCTCATCAGGCGTACCTGAGATTTGCGGTACAGGATTGTCATTACCAATTTCAGACGTTGCCGTTTGGTCTCTCCACGGCACCGAGAATATTCACCAAGGTAATGGCGGAAATGATGGTGCTCCTGCGGAAGCAAGGTGTCACAATTATCCCGTACTTGGACGATCTCCTCATAAAAGCAAGATCAAGAGAGCAGTTGCTGAACAGCGTATCACTTTCACTGGCAACACGGCTGGATTCTCAATATTCCAAAGTCGCAGTTGGTTCCTACGACTCGTCTGCCTTTCTTGGGCATGATTCTGGACACAGACCAGAAAAGGGTTTATCTCCCGATAGAAAAAGCCCAGGAACTCATGACCCTGGTCAGGAACCTATTGAAACCAAAACAGGTGTCGGTGCATCACTGCACTCGAGTCCTGGGAAAGATGGTGGCATCATACGAGGCCATTCCCTTCGGCAGGTTCCATGCGAGGACTTTCCAATGGGACTTACTGGACAAGTGGTCCGGGTCACATCTTCAGATGCATCGGTTAATCACCCTGTCCTCCAGGGCCAGGGTGTCACTGCTATGGTGGCTGCAGAGTTCTCACCTTCTCGAAGGCCGCAGATTCGGCATTCAGGACTGGGTCCTGGTGACCATGGACGCAAGCCTCCGAGGTTGGGGAGCAGTCACACAGGGAAGAAATTTCCAAGGTCTGTGGTCAAGTCAAGAGACTTGCCTTCACATCAACATCCTGGAACTAAGGGCCATATACAACGCCCTACGTCAAGCGGAGACCTTGCTTCGCGACCAACCAGTTCTGATCCAGTCAGACAACGTCACCGCAGTGGCTCATGTAAACCGCCAAGGCGGCACAAGGAGCAGAGTGGCGATGGCGGAAGCCACCAGAATTCTTCGCTGGGCGGAGAATCATGTAAGCGCACTGTCAGCAGTGTTCATTCCGGGAGTGGACAACTGGGAAGCAGACTTCCTCAGCAGACACGACTTCCACCCGGGCGAGTGGGGACTTCATCAAGAAGTCTTTGTACAGGTTGCAAGTCGGTGGGAACTGCCACAGGTGGACATGATGGCATCCCGCCTCAACAAAAAGCTACAGAAGTACTGCGCCAGGTCAAGAGACCCTCAGGCAGTAGCGGTAGACGCCCTGGTGACACCGTGGGTGTTCCAGTCGGTCGATGTATTTCCTCCTCTTCCTCTCATACCCAAGGTGCTGAGGATAATAAGAAAAAGAGGAGTGAGAACAATCCTCATTGTTCCAGATTGGCCACGAAGGACTTGGCATCCAGATCTGCAAGAAATGCTCACAGAAGAACCGTGGCCTCTTCCTCTAAGACAGGACCTGTTGCAACAGGGGCCCTGTCTGTTCCAAGACTTACCGCGGCTGCGTTTGACGGCATGGCGGTTGAACGCCGGATCCTAGCAGAGAAAGGCATTCCGGATGAGGTCATTCCTACGCTGATAAAGGCTAGGAAGGACGTGATATCTAAACATTATCACCGTATATGGCAAAAATATGTTTCTTGGTGTGAGGCCAGGAATGCTCCTACGGAGGAATTCCAGCTGGGCCGTTTTCTTCACTTCCTACAGTCCGGAGTAAATTTGGGCCTAAAATTAGGCTCCATTAAGGTCCAGATTTCGGCCCTATCCATTTTCTTTCAAAAGGAGTTGGCTTCTCTACCTGAAGTTCAGACATTTGTAAAAGGAGTACTACATATTCAGCCTCCTTTTGTGCCTCCGGTGGCACCCCGGGATCTTAACGTGGTGTTAAGTTTCCTAAAGTCACACTGGTGTGAACCACTTAAAACGGTGGAGTTGAAATATCTCACGTGGAAGGTGGTCATGTTATTAGCCTTGTCTTCAGCTAGGCGTGTGTCAGAATTAGCGGCTTTGTCACATAAAAGCCCCTTTCTGGTTTTCCATATGGATAGAGCGGAATTGCGGACCCGTCCACAATTTCTGCCAAAAGTTGTGTCATCTTTTCATATGAACCAACCTATTGTGGTGCCTGTGGCTACACGTGACTTGGAGGATTCCGAGTTACTTGATGTGGTCAGGGCTTTGAAAATTTATGTGGCCAGAACGGCTAGAGTCAGAAAAACTGACTCGCTGTTTGTCCTGTATGCATCCAACAAGATTGGTGCTCCTGCTTCAAAGCAAACTATTGCTCGCTGGATCTGTAACACGATTCAGCAGGCTCATTCTACGGCTGGATTGCCGTTACCAAAATCGGTTAAGGCCCATTCCACTAGGAAGGTGGGCTCTTCTTGGCGGCTGCCCGAGGGGTCTCGGCATTACAGCTATGCCGAGCGGCTACTTGGTCGGGTTCAAACACTTTTGCGAAGTTCTACAAGTTTGATACCCTGGCTGAGGAGGACCTCTTGTTTGCTCAATCGGTGCTGCAGAGTCATCCGCACTCTCCCGCCCGTTTGGGAGCTTTGGTATAATCCCCATGGTCCTTACGGAGTCCCCAGCATCCACTAGGACGTTAGAGAAAATAAGATTTTACTTACCGGTAAATCTATTTCTCGTAGTCCGTAGTGGATGCTGGGCGCCCGTCCCAAGTGTGGACTTCTTCTGCAATACTTGTATATAGTTATTGCTTCAATAAGGGTTAAGTTATTGTTGCATCGGGCATGACCTGATGCTCTGTTAATTGTCATACTGTTAACTGGGTATGTTATCACAGGTTATACGGTATGATTTGTGTGGCTGGTATGAATCTTGCCCTGGATTACCAAAATCCTTTCCTTGTACTGTCAGCTCTTCTGGGCACAGTTTCTCTAACTGAGGTCTGGAGGAGAGGCATAGAGGGAGGAGCCAGTGCACACCAGGAACTAAATTCTTTCTTAAAGTGCCCATGTCTCCTGCGGAGCCCGTCTATCCCCACGGTCCTTACGGAGTCCCCAGCATCCACTACAGACTACGAGAAATAGATTTACCGGTAAGTAAAATCTTATTTTTTTCTACTTGCACCACTGTGTGTGTATATGTATAAATATTAGTGATGTGCACCGGAAATTTTTCGGGTTTTGTGTTTTGGTTTTGGGTTCGGTTCCGCGGCCGTGTTTTGGATTCGGACGCGTTTTGGCAAAACCTCACCGAAATTTTTTTGTCGGATTCGGGTGTGTTTTGGATTCGGGTGTTTTTTTCAAAAAACCCTAAAAAACAGCTTAAATCATAGAATTTGGGGGTCATTTTGATCCCATTGTATTACTAACCTCAATAACCATAATTTCCACTAATTTTCAGTCTATTCTGACCACCTCACATCTCACAATATTATTTTTAGTCCTAAAATTTGCAGCGAGGTCGCTGGATGGCTAAGCTAAGCGACCCAAGTGGCCGACACAAACACCTGGCCCATCTAGGAGTGGCACTGCAGTGTCAGATAGGATGGCCCTTCAAAAAAATTGTCCCCAAACAGCACATGATGCAAAGAAAAAAAGAGGCGCAATGAGGTAGCTGTGTGACTAAGCTAAGCGACCCAAGTGGCCGACACAAACACCTGGCCCATCTAGGAGTGGCACTGCAGTGTCAGACAGGATGGCACTTCAAAAAAATACTCCCCAAACAGCACATGATGCAAAGAAAAAAAGAGGCGCACCAAGGTCGCTGTGTGACTAAGCTAAGCGACACAAGTGGCCGACACAAACACCTGGCCCATCTAGGAGTGGCACTGCAGTGTCACGCAGGATGGCCCTTCAAAAAAATACTCCCCAAACAGCACATGATGCAAAGAAAAATGAAAGAAAAAAGAGGTGCAAGATGGAATTGTCCTTGGGCCCTCCCACCCACCCTTATGTTGTATAAACAGGACATGCACACTTTAATGAACCCATCATTTCAGTGACAGGGTCTGCCACACGACTGTGACTGAAATGACTGGTTGGTTTGGGCCCCCACCAAAAAAGAAGCAATCAATCTCTCCTTGCACAAACTGGCTCTACAGAGGCAAGATGTCCACCTCCTCCTCATCGTCTGATTCATCACCCCTTTCACTGTTTACATCCCCCTCCTCACAGATTATTAATTCGTCCCCACTGGAATCCACCATCTCAGGTCCCCGTGTACTTTCTGGAGGCAATTGCTGCTGGTGAATGTCTCCACGGAGGAATTGATTATAATTCATTTTAATGAACATCATCTTCTCCACATTTTCTGGAAGTAACCTCGTACGCCGATTGCTGACAAGGTGAGCGGCTGCACTAAACACTTTCGGAGTACACACTGGAGGGAGGGCAACTTAGGTAGAATAAAGCCAGTTTCTGCAAGGGCCTCCAAATTGCCTCTTTTTCCTGCCAGTATACGAACGGACTGTCTGACGTGCCTACTTGGATGTGGTCACTCATATAATCCTCCACCATTCTTTCAATGGTGAGAGAATCATATGCAGTGACAGTAGACGACATGTCAGTAATCGTTGGCAGGTCCTTCAGTCCGGACCAGATGTCAGCTCTCGCTCCAGACTGCCCTGCATCACCGCCAGCGGGTGGGCTCGTAATTCTTAGCCTTTTCCTCGCACCCCCAGTTGCGGGAGAATGTGAAGGAGGAGCTGTTGACGGGTCACGTTCCGCTTGACTTGACAGTTTTCTCACCAGCAGGTCTTTGAACCCCTGCAGACTTGTGTCTGCCGGAAAGAGAGATACAACGTAGGTTTTAAATCTAGGATCGAGCACGGTGGACAAAATGTAGTGCTCTGATTTCAACAGATTGACCACCCGTGAATCCTGGTTAAGCGAATGAAGGGCTCCATCCACAAGTCCCACATGCCTAGCGGAATCGCTCTGTTTTAGCTCCTCCTTCAATGTCTCCAGCTTCTTCTGCAAAAGCCTGATGAGGGGAATGACCTGACTCAGGCTGGCAGTGTCTGAACTGACTTCACGTGTGGCAAGTTCAAAGGGTTGCAGAACCTTGCACAACGTTGAAATCATTCTCCACTGCGCTTGAGACAGGTGCATTCCACCTCCTTTGCCTATATCGTGGCCAGATGTATAGGCTTGAATGGCCTTTTGCTACTCCTCCATCCTCTGAAGCATATAGAGGGTTGAATTCCACCTCGTTACCACCTCCTGCTTCAGATGATGTCAGGGCAGGTTCAGGTATTTTTGGTGGTGCTCCAGTCTTCTGTACGCGGTGCCTGAATGCCGAAAGTGGCCCGCAATTCTTCGGGCCACCGACAGCATCTCTTGCACGCCCCTGTCGTTTTTTAAATAATTCTGCACCACCAAATTCAAGGTATGTGCAAAACATGGGACGTGCAGGAATTTGCCCAGATGTAATGCACGCACAATATTGCTGGCGTTGTCCGATGTCACAAATCCCCAGGAGAGTCCAATTGGGGTAAGCCATTCTGCGATGATCTTCCTCAGTTGCCGTAAGAGGTTTTCAGCTGTGTGCGTATTCTGGAAAGCGGTGATACAAAGCGTAGCCTGCCTAGGAACGATTTGGCGTTTGCGAGATGCTGCTACTGGTGCCGCCGCTGCTGTTCTTGCAGCGGGAGGCAATACATCTACCCAGTGGGCTGTCACAGTCATATAGTCCTGTGTCTGCCCTGCTCCACTTGTCCACATGTCCGTGGTTAAGTGCACATTGGGTACAACTGCATTTTTTAGGACACTGGTGAGTCTTTTTCTGAGGTCTGTGTACATTTTCGGTATCGCCTGCCTAGAGAAATGGAACCTAGATGGTATTTGGTACCGGGGACACAGTACCTCAATCAAGTCTATAGTTGGCTCTGAATTAACGATGGATACCGGAACCACGTTTCTCACCGCCCAGGCTGCCAAGGCCTCAGTTATCCGCTTTGCAGCAGGATGACTGCTGTGATATTTCATCTTCCTCGCAAAGGACTGTTGGACAGTCAGTTGCTTTCTGGAAGTAGTACAAGTGGTCTTCCGACTTCCCCTCTGGGATGACGATCGACTCCCAGCAGCAACAACAGCAGCGCCAGCAGCAGTAGGCGTTACACTCAAGGATGCATCGGAGGAATCCCAGGCAGGAGAGGACTCGTCAGACTTGCCAGTGACATGGTCTGCAGGACTATTGGCTTTCCTGGGTAAGGAGGAAATTGACACTGAGGGAGTTGGTGGTGTGGTTTGCAGGAGCTTGGTTACAAGAGGAAGGGATTTACTAGTCAGTGGACTGCTTCCGCTGTCGCCCAAAGTTTTTGAACTTGTCACTGACTTATGATGAATGCGCTGCAGGTGACGTATAAGGGAGGATGTTCCGAGGTGGTTAACGTCCTTACCCCTACTTATTACAGCTTGACAAAGGCAACACACGGCTTGACACCTGTTGTCCGAATTTGTGTTAAAATAATTCCACACCGAAGAGCTGATTTGTTTTGTATTTTGACCAGGCATGTCAATGGCCATATTCCTCCCACGAACAACAGGCATCTCCCCGGGTGCCTGACTTAAACAAACCACCTCACCATCAGAATCCTCCTTGTCAATTTCCTCCCCAGCGCCAGCAACACCCATATCCTCATCCTGGTGTACTTCAACACTGACATCTTCAATTTGACTATCAGGAACTGGACTGCGGGTGCTCCTTCCAGCACTTGCAGTGGGCGTGCAAATGGTGGAAGGTGCAAGCTCTTCCCGTCCAGTGTTGGGAAGGTCAGGCATCGCAACCGACAAAATTGGACTCTCCTTGGGGATTTGTGATTTCGAAGAACGCACAGTTCTTTGCTGTGCTTTTGCCAGCTTAAGTCTTTTCTTATTTCTAGTGAGAGGATGAGTGCTTCCATCCTCATGTGAAGCTGAACCACTAGCCATGAACATAGGCCAGGGCCTCAGCCGTTCCTTGCCACTCCGTGTCGTAAATGGCATATTGGCAAGTTTACGCTTCTCCTCAGACGCTTTAAATTTTGATTTTTGGGTCATTTTACTGATCTTTTGTGTTTTGGATTTTACATGCTCTGTACTATGACATTGGGCATCGGCCTTGGCAGACGACGTTGATGGCATTTCATCGTCTCGGCCATGACTAGTGGCAGCAGCTTCAGCACGAGGTGGAAGTGGATCTTGATCTTTCCCTATTTTTTTAACCTCCACATTTTTGTTCTCCATATTTTAATGCTCACAACTAAAAGGCACCACAGGTATACAATGTAGATGGATGGATAGTATACTTATTATTATTAATGGATGACGAGTGACTGACGACACAGAGGTAGGTACAGCAGTGGCCTACCGTACTGCTATATACAGTATAATAAATGGATCTGGTGGACACTGTCAGCAAACTGCTAAACTAGTATAAAGAAAAAAAGCCACCACAGGTATACAATGTAGATGGATGGATAGTATACTTATGGACGAGTGACTGACGACACAGAGGTAGGTACAGCAGTGGCCTACCGTACTGCTATATACAGTATAATGGACCTGGTGGACACTGTCAGCAGACTGCTAAACTAGTACTACTAGTATAAAAAAAAAAGCCACCACAGGTATACAATGTAGATGGATGGATAGTATACTTCTTGACGAGTGACTGACGACACAGAGGTAGGTACAGCAGTGGCCTACCGTACTGCTATATACAGTATAATGGACCTGGTGGACACTGTCAGCAGACTGCTAAACTAGTACTACTAGTATAAAAAAAAAGCCACCACAGGTATACAATGTAGATGTATGGATAGTATACTTATGGACGAGTAACTGACGACACAGAGGTAGGTACAGCAGTGGCCTACCGTACTGCTATATACAGTATAATGGACCTGGTGGACACTGTCAGCAGACTGCTAAACTAGTACTACTAGTATAAAAAAAAAGCCACCACAGGTATACAATGTAGATGGATGGATAGTATACTTCTTGACGAGTGACTGACGACACAGAGGTAGGTACAGCAGTGGCCTACCGTACTGCTATATACAGTATAATGGACCTGGTGGACACTGTCAGCAGACTGATAAACTAGTACTACTAGTATAAAGAAAAAAGCCACCACAGGTATACAATGTAGATGGATGGATAGTACACTTATGGACGACGAGTGACGACACAGAGGTAGGTACAGCAGTGGCCTACCATACTGCTATATACAGTATAATAAATGGACCTGGTGGACACTGTCAGCAAACTGCTAAACTAGTATAAAAAAAAAAGCCACCACAGGTATACAATGTAGATGGATGGATAGTATACTTATGGACGACGAGTGACGACACAGAGGTAGGTACAGCAGTGGCCTACCGTACTGCTATATACAGTATAATGGACCTGGTGGACACTGTCAGCAGACTGCTAAACTAGTACTACTAGTATAAAGAAAAAAAGCCACCACAGGTATACAATGTAGATGGATGGATAGTATACTTATGGACGACGAGTGACGACACAGAGGTAGGTACAGCAGTGGCCTACCGTACTGCTATATACAGTATAATGGACCTGGTGGACACTGTCAGCAGACTGCTAAACTAGTACTACTAGTATATAAAAAAAAGCCACCACAGGTATACAATGTAGATGGATGGTAGTATACTTATGGACGACGAGTGACGACACAGAGGTAGGTACAGCAGTGGCCTACCGTACTGCTATATACAGTATAATGGACCTGGTGGACACTGTCAGCAGACTGCGTTTATAGTATAAAAAAAAAAGCCACCACAGGAGTGTTTTTCAGGCAGACAAACGTATACTGGTGGTCACTGTCAGCAAAGCTGTGCACTGTACTCCTGCTATAGCTGCTCCCCAGTCCCCACAATTAAGCAGTGTGAGCACTCAGCACAGATATATCATGCAGCACACTGAGCACAGATATGGTATGGAGCGTTTTTTTCAGGCAGAGAATGGATAAAAAACTGGTGGTCACTATCAGCAAAACTCTGCACTGTACTCCTCCTAACAGCTGCTCCCCAGTCCTCCCCACAATTAGTAATAAAACAAGCAATCAACTGTCTCTTCTACAATTATAAACGGAGAGGACGCCAGCCACGTCCTCTCCCTATCAATCTCAATGAACGTGTGAAAATGGCGGCGACGCGCGGCTGCTTATATAGAATCCGAATCTCGCGAGAATCCGACAGCGGGATGATGACGTTCGGGCGCGCTCGGGTTAGCCGAGCAAGGCGGGAAGGTTCGAACCTGCCTCGGACCCGTGTGGAAAAGGGTGAAGTTCGGGGGGGTTCGGTTTCCGAGAAACCGAACCCGCTCATCACTAATAAATATACACCTGCGTTTTTCCTGACACTCCCAGAAAACGGCCAGTTACCACCCCCAAATGCCCGCTTCCTGTCAATCCGCCTGCGTTCGCCTAGCGATAAAAAAACCACAGGATTTTTTTGCAGTTTGTCACCTGCGCACCTCGCACCCGCGCATTACAATCTGTACGCATGCGCAGTCGTTCGATAATCGGCAGATGTGTGATTTTCGCACAACGATCAGGTGTGAATAAGATCCTATGGTCCAGAGTTATGAGGAATATTAGGACCTATAGATTGTCAGCTTTGCAACCTCTAAGGTCCCAATATAATATTACAGTGGCCCTAGGACATTCTAAAGATCTATTTCTATATTGTTGGAGAGTAAATTATTTGGGGTATATTTTTTATTGATTTAGAATCAGTGAAAATGTATTTAAATAAATGTTGTGTTTCAGGGTTTAAAACACCCATTTACTAATTAATATAAACCATTGTCTCTTAGTAAATGTGTGTTTTAGCCCCAGAATCAAAGCATCAATATAGATTGCTATGGAAAATGCTTAGAATCAGTCTTTGGTAACTAGACCCCTTTGTCCCTGGGCTTCTCATGCACTGTGGTCTGGGAATCAGTGGATTGCTACATAATGGTGCATAAGTTGGACTCAAACGCTATCCATAGGGGGGGTCATTCCGAGTTGATCGCTCTCTAGCAACTTTTTGCAGCGCTGCGATCAGGTTAAATCTCGGCAAAACTGCGCATGCGTATGCACTGCAATGCGCAGGCGCGTCGTACGGGTACAAAGAGGATCGGTGCTGGGCGATGGATTTAACGAAGAATCCATTCGCACAGCCGATCGCAAGGTGATTGACAGAAAGAGGGCGTTTGTGGGTGTCAACTGACCGTTTTCTGGGAGTGTTTGGAAAAACGCAGGAGTGTCCAAGCGTTTGCAGGGCGGGTGTCTGACGTCAATTTTGGGACCAAAAAGACCGAAGTGATCACAGCAGCTGAGTAAGTCTGGAGCTACTCAGAAACTGCAAAAAACTTTTTTGTGCCGTGGGCTGCACAAGCGTTCGCACATTTGCAAAGCGAAAATACACTCCCCCATAGGCGGCGACTATCTGATCGCAGCGCTGCAAAAAGTCGCTAGCGAGCTATCAACTCGGAATGACCCCCCTATGCGTAGAGCTTACTCTTGGTCTGATTTCTGCTAAGGACACATGAAAAGAGACAGTCGCTGTATGTGGAAACTGCATCACAATTAGAGATGAGCGCCTGAAATTTTTCGGGTTTTGTGTTTTGGTTTTGGGTTCGGTTCCGCGGCCGTGTTTTGGGTTCGAACGCGTTTTGGCAAAACCTCACCGAATTTTTTTTGTCGGATTCGGGTGTGTTTTGGATTCGGGTGTTTTTTTCCAAAAACACTAAAAAACAGCTTAAATCATAGAATTTGGGGGTCATTTTGATCCCAAAGTATTATTAACCTCAAAAACCATAATTTCCACTCATTTTCAGTCTATTCTGAATACCTCACACCTCACAATATTATTTTTAGTCCTAAAATTTGCACCGAGGTCGCTGTGTGAGTAAGATAAGCGACCCTAGTGGCCGACACAAACACCGGGCCCATCTAGGAGTGGCACTGCAGTGTCACGCAGGATGTCCCTTCCAAAAAACCCTCCCCAAACAGCACATGACGCAAAGAAAAAAAGAGGCGCAATGAGGTAGCTGTGTGAGTAAGATTAGCGATCCTAGTGGCCGACACAAACACCGGGCCCATCTAGGAGTGGCACTGCAGTGTCACGCAGGATGTCCCTTCCAAAAAACCCTCCCCAAACAGCACATGACGCAAAGAAAAAAAGAGGCGCAATGAGGTAGCTGACTGTGTGAGTAAGATTAGCGACCCTAGTGGCCGTCACAAACACCGGGCCCATCTAGGAGTGGCACTGCAGTGTCACGCAGGATGTCCCTTCCAAAAAAACCCTCCCCAATCAGCACATGATGCAAAGAAAAAGAAAAGAAAAAAGAGGTGCAAGATGGAATTGTCCTTGGGCCCTCCCACCCACCCTTATGTTGTATAAACAAAACAGGACATGCACACTTTAACCAACCCATCATTTCAGTGACAGGGTCTGCCACACGACTGTGACTGATATGACGGGTTGGTTTGGACCCCCCCCAAAAAAGAAGCAATTAATCTCTCCTTGCACAAACTGGCTCTACAGAGGCAAGATGTCCACCTCATCTTCACCCTCCGATATATCACTGTGTACATCCCCCTCCTCACAGATTATCAATTCGTCCCCACTGGAATCCACCATCTCAGCTCCCTGTGTACTTTGTGGAGGCAATTGCTGCTGGTCAATGTCTCCGCGGAGGAATTGATTATAATTCATTTTAATGAACATCATCTTCTCCACATTTTCTGGATGTAACCTCGTACGCCGATTGCTGACAAGGTGAGCGGCGGCACTAAACACTCTTTCGGAGTACACACTTGTGGGAGGGCAACTTAGGTAGAATAAAGCCAGTTTGTGCAAGGGCCTCCAAATTGCCTCTTTTTCCTGCCAGTATAGGTACGGACTGTGTGACGTGCCTACTTGGATGCGGTCACTCATATAATCCTCCACCATTCTTTCAATGGTGAGAGAATCATATGCAGTGACAGTAGACGACATGTCCGTAATCGTTGTCAGGTCCTTCAGTCCGGACCAGATGTCAGCATCAGCAGTCGCTCCAGACTGCCCTGCATCACCGCCAGCGGGTGGGCTCGGAATTCTGAGCCTTTTCCTCGCACCCCCAGTTGCGGGAGAATGTGAAGGAGGAGATGTTGACAGGTCGCGTTCCGCTTGACTTGACAATTTTGTCACCAGCAGGTCTTTCAACCCCAGCAGACCTGTGTCTGCCGGAAAGAGAGATCCAAGGTAGGCTTTAAATCTAGGATCGAGCACGGTGGCCAAAATGTAGTGCTCTGATTTCAACAGATTGACCACCCGTGAATCCTTGTTAAGCGAATTAAGGGCTGCATCCACAAGTCCCACATGCCTAGCGGAATCGCTCCCTTTTAGCTCCTTCTTCAATGCCTCCAGCTTCTTCTGCAAAAGCCTGATGAGGGGAATGACCTGACTCAGGCTGGCAGTGTCTGAACTGACTTCACGTGTGGCAAGTTCAAAGGGCATCAGAACCTTGCACAACGTTGAAATCATTCTCCACTGCACTTGAGACAGGTGCATTCCATCTCCTATATCGTGCTCAATTGTATAGGCTTGAATGGCCTTTTGCTGCTCCTCCAACCTCTGAAGCATATAGAGGGTTGAATTCCACCTCGTTACCACTTCTTGCTTCAGATGATGGCAGGGCAGGTTCAGTAGTTTTTGGTGGTGCTCCAGTCTTCTGTACGTGGTGCCTGTACGCCGAAAGTGTCCCGCAATTTTTCTGGCCACCGACAGCATCTCTTGCACGCCCCTGTCGTTTTTTAAAAAATTCTGCACCACCAAATTCAAGGTATGTGCAAAACATGGGACGTGCTGGAATTTGCCCATATTTAATGCACACACAATATTGCTGGCGTTGTCCGATGCCACAAATCCACAGGAGAGTCCAATTGGGGTAAGCCATTCCGCGATGATCTTCCTCAGTTGCCGTAAGAGGTTTTCAGCTGTGTGCGTATTCTGGAAAGCGGTGATACAAAGCGTAGCCTGCCTAGGAAAGAGTTGGCGTTTGCGAGATGCTGCTACTGGTGCCGCCGCTGCTGTTCTTGCGGCGGGAGTCCATACATCTACCCAGTGGGCTGTCACAGTCATATAGTCCTGACCCTGCCCTGCTCCACTTGTCCACATGTCCGTGGTTAAGTGGACATTGGGTACAACTGCATTTTTTAGGAGACTGGTGAGTCTTTTTCTGACGTCCGTGTACATTCTCGGTATCGCCTGCCTAGAGAAGTGGAACCTAGATGGTATTTGGTAACGGGGGCACACTGCCTCAATAAATTGTCTAGTTCCCTGTGAACTAACGGCGGATACCGGACGCACGTCTAACACCAACATAGTTGTCAAGGACTCAGTTATCCGCTTTGCAGTAGGATGACTGCTGTGATATTTCATCTTCCTCGCAAAGGACTGTTGAACAGTCAATTGCTTACTGGAAGTAGTACAAGTGGGCTTACGACTTCCCCTCTGGGATGACCATCGACTCCCAGCGGCAACAACAGCAGCGCCAGCAGCAGTAGGCGTTACACGCAAGGATGCATCGGAGGAATCCCAGGCAGGAGAGGACTCGTCAGACTTGCCAGTGACATGGCCTGCAGGACTATTGGCATTCCTGGGGAAGGAGGAAATTGACACTGAGGGAGTTGGTGGGGTGGTTTGCGTGAGCTTGGTTACAAGAGGAAGGGATTTACTGGTCAGTGGACTGCTTCCGCTGTCACCCAAAGTTTTTGAACTTGTCACTGACTTATTATGAATGCGCTGCAGGTGACGTATAAGGGAGGATGTTCCGAGGTGGTTAACGTCCTTACCCCTACTTATTACAGCTTGACAAAGGGAACACACGGCTTGACACCTGTTGTCCGCATTTCTGGTGAAATACCTCCACACCGAAGAGCTGATTTTTTTGGTATTTTCACCTGGCATGTCAACGGCCATATTCCTCCCACGGACAACAGGTGTCTCCCCGGGTGCCTGACTTAAACAAACCACCTCACCATCAGAATCCTCCTGGTCAATTTCCTCCCCAGCGCCAGCAACACCCATATCCTCCTCATCCTGGTGTACTTCAACACTGACATCTTCAATCTGACTATCAGGAACTGGACTGCGGGTGCTCCTTCCAGCACTTGCAGGGGGCGTGCAAATGGTGGAAGGCGCATGCTCTTCACGTCCAGTGTTGGGAAGGTCAGGCATCGCAACCGACACAATTGGACTCTCCTTGTGGATTTGGGATTTCAAAGAACGCACAGTTCTTTGCGGTGCTTTTGCCAGCTTGAGTCTTTTCAGTTTTCTAGCGAGAGGCTGAGTGCTTCCATCCTCATGTGAAGCTGAACCACTAGCCATGAACATAGGCCAGGGCCTCAGCCGTTCCTTGCCACTCCGTGTGGTAAATGGCATATTGGCAAGTTTACGCTTCTCCTCCGACAATTTTATTTTAGGTTTTGGAGTCCTTTTTTTACTGATATTTGGTGTTTTGGTTTTGACATGCTCTGTACTATGCCATTGGGCATCGGCCTTGGCAGACGACGTTGCTGGCATTTCATCGTCTCGGCCATGACTAGTGGCAGCAGCTTCAGCACGAGGTGGAAGTGGATCTTGATCTTTCCCTAATTTTGGAACCTCAACATTTTTGTTCTCCATATTTTAATAGGCACAACTAAAAGGCACCTCAGGTAAACAATGGAGATGGATGGATTGGATACTAGTATACAATTATGGACGGGCTGCCGAGTGCCGACACAGAGGTAGCCACAGCCGTGAACTACCGCACTGTACTGTGTCTGCTGCTAATATATAGACTGGTTGATAAAGAGATAGTATACTCGTAACTAGTATGTATGTATAAAGAAAGAAAAAAAAACCACGGTTAGGTGGTATATACAATTATGGACGGGCTGCCGAGTGCCGACACAGAGGTAGCCACAGCCGTGAACTACCGCACTGTACTGTGTCTGCTGCTAATATATAGACTGGTTGATAAAGAGATAGTATACTCGTAACTAGTATGTATGTATAAAGAAAGAAAAAAAAACCACGGTTAGGTGGTATATACAATTATGGACGGGCTGCCGAGTGCCGACACAGAGGTAGCCACAGCCGTGAACTACCGCACTGTACTGTGTCTGCTGCTAATATATAGACTGGTTGATAAAGAGATAGTATACTCGTAACTAGTATGTATGTATAAAGAAAGAAAAAAAAACCACGGTTAGGTGGTATATACAATTATGGACGGGCTGCCGAGTGCCGACACAGAGGTAGCCACAGCCGTGAACTACCGCACTGTACTGTGTCTGCTGCTAATATATAGACTGGTTGATAAAGAGATAGTATACTCGTAACTAGTATGTATGTATAAAGAAAGAAAAAAAAACCACGGTTAGGTGGTATATACAATTATGGACGGGCTGCCGAGTGCCGACACAGAGGTAGCCACAGCCGTGAACTACCGCACTGTACTGTGTCTGCTGCTAATATATAGACTGGTTGATAAAGAGATAGTATACTCGTAACTAGTATGTATGTATAAAGAAAGAAAAAAAAACCACGGTTAGGTGGTATATACAATTATGGACGGGCTGCCGAGTGCCGACACAGAGGTAGCCACAGCCGTGAACTACCGCACTGTACTGTGTCTGCTGCTAATATATAGACTGGTTGATAAAGAGATAGTATACTCGTAACTAGTATGTATGTATAAAGAAAGAAAAAAAAACCACTGTTAGGTGGTATATACAATTATGGACGGGCTGCCGAGTGCCGACACAGAGGTAGCCACAGCCGTGAACTACCGCACTGTACTGTGTCTGCTGCTAATATATAGACTGGTTGATAAAGAGATAGTATACTCGTAACTAGTATGTATGTATAAAGAAAGAAAAAAAAACCACGGTTAGGTGGTATATACAATTATGGACGGGCTGCCGAGTGCCGACACAGAGGTAGCCACAGCCGTGAACTACCGCACTGTACTGTGTCTGCTGCTAATATATAGACTGGTTGATAAAGAGATAGTATACTCGTAACTAGTATGTATGTATAAAGAAAGAAAAAAAAACCACGGTTAGGTGGTATATACAATTATGGACGGGCTGCCGAGTGCCGACACAGAGGTAGCCACAGCCGTGAACTACCGCACTGTACTGTGTCTGCTGCTAATATATAGACTGGTTGATAAAGAGATAGTATACTCGTAACTAGTATGTATGTATAAAGAAAGAAAAAAAAACCACGGTTAGGTGGTATATACAATTATGGACGGGCTGCCGAGTGCCGACACAGAGGTAGCCACAGCCGTGAACTACCGCACTGTACTGTGTCTGCTGCTAATATATAGACTGGTTGATAAAGAGATAGTATACTCGTAACTAGTATGTATGTATAAAGAAAGAAAAAAAAACCACGGTTAGGTGGTATATACAATTATGGACGGGCTGCCGAGTGCCGACACAGAGGTAGCCACAGCCGTGAACTACCGCACTGTACTGTGTCTGCTGCTAATATATAGACTGGTTGATAAAGAGATAGTATACTCGTAACTAGTATGTATGTATAAAGAAAGAAAAAAAAACCACGGTTAGGTGGTATATACAATTATGGACGGGCTGCCGAGTGCCGACACAGAGGTAGCCACAGCCGTGAACTACCGCACTGTACTGTGTCTGCTGCTAATATATAGACTGGTTGATAAAGAGATAGTATACTCGAGTCGTAACTAGTATGTATGTATAAAGAAAGAAAAAAAAACCACGGTTAGGTGGTATATACAATTATGGACGGGCTGCCGAGTGCCGACACAGAGGTAGCCACAGCCGTGAACTACCGCACTGTACTGTGTCTGCTGCTAATATATAGACTGGTTGATAAAGAGATAGTATACTCGTAACTAGTATGTATGTATAAAGAAAGAAAAAAAAAACCACGGTTAGGTGGTATATACAATTATGGACGGGCTGCCGAGTGCCGACACAGAGGTAGCCACAGCCGTGAACTACCGCACTGTACTGTGTCTGCTGCTAATATATAGACTGGTTGATAAAGAGATAGTATACTCGTAACTAGTATGTATGTATAAAGAAAGAAAAAAAAACCACGGTTAGGTGGTATATACAATTATGGACGGGCTGCCGAGTGCCGACACAGAGGTAGCCACAGCCGTGAACTACCGCACTGTACTGTGTCTGCTGCTAATATATAGACTGGTTGATAAAGAGATAGTATACTCGTAACTAGTATGTATGTATAAAGAAAGAAAAAAAAACCACGGTTAGGTGGTATATACAATTATGGACGGGCTGCCGAGTGCCGACACAGAGGTAGCCACAGCCGTGAACTACCGCACTGTACTGTGTCTGCTGCTAATATATAGACTGGTTGATAAAGAGATAGTATACTCGTAACTAGTATGTATGTATAAAGAAAGAAAAAAAAACCACGGTTAGGTCACTGGTATATACAATTATGGACGGGCTGCCGAGTGCCGACACAGAGGTAGCCACAGCCGTGAACTACCGCACTGTACTGTGTCTGCTGCTAATATAGACTGGTTGATAAAGAGATAGTATACTACTAATATTATATACTGGTGGTCAGGTCACTGGTCACTAGTCACACTGGCAGTGGCACTCCTGCAGCAAAAGTGTGCACTGTTTAATTTTAATATAATATTATGTACTCCTGGCTCCTGCTATAACCTATAACTGGCACTGCAGTAGTGCTCCCCAGTCTCCCCCACAATTATAAGCTGTGTGAGCTGAGCAGTCAGACAGATATATAATATATATAGATGATGCAGCACACTGGCCTGAGCCTGAGCAGTGCACACAGATATGGTATGTGACTGAGTCACTGTGTGCTGTGTATCGCTTTTTTCAGGCAGAGAACGGATTATAAATAAAAGTGGTGGTCACTGGTCACTATCAGCAAAACTCTGCACTGTACACTACTGAGTACTCCTAATGCTCCCCAAAATTAGTAAATCAAGTGTCTAAACGGAGAGGACGCCAGCCACGTCCTCTCCCTATCAATCTCAATGCACGTGTGAAAATGGCGGCGACGCGCGGCTCCTTATATAGAATCCGAGTCTCGCGATAGAATCCGAGCCTCGCGAGAATCCGACAGCGTCATGATGACGTTCGGGCGCGCTCGGGTTAACCGAGCAAGGCGGGAAGATCCGAGTCGCTCGGACCCGTGAAAAAAAACATGAAGTTCTGGCGGGTTCGGATTCAGAGAAACCGAACCCGCTCATCTCTAATCACAATGTCACATCCCTCTATGCTGCTGCTGAGTATTTTTTCACAGTGTGTACCCTGCACACCTCCATGGAAAAATGTCTCAAATAAAACGTTATACCAGCTGTAGATAGTGTATAAACCTCAGGAGTCATCTAAGGATAGTGTGCAGGCTGGCACAGGAACAGGATGTACTGTTGTATCTGATTTGGTGCAATTATTAGCAGTTATTTATATCGCAGAACTTTACGGAGCATGTCTTACAATCTATACTGCCTATCACAATGACACACACTACGGTTACTTATTGTCAGGAGTGTAGAAGGCAACCAGAGCACCTGGTAAAAATTACTGAGAGGCCATAATGCTGACCACTGCGCAACCATCTTGCACAAAGTGGTGCCATTACAGAGTTATATTCAAGTCGCCCATGATTACAGTGGCACAGAACTAAATGTGTATATTCGCCCATATTTGTACTGTATCTGTACAACTATGTAGCCCCTATTTACTGAGGAAGAAGTGATAAAGTGGAAGGTGATAAAGTACCAGCCAATCAGATCCCAACTGTCATTTTTCATACCCAGCCTGTAACTTGACAGTTGTGAGCTGATTGGCTGGTGCGTTATCACCTTCCACTTTATCACTTCTCCAGGTTTAGTACATCTGTCCATCATCGGTTTCAAGCTGTCATCATTATTACTGTGCAGTTGCACCAGCCCAGGGCTTGCTGCGAAAGATCCACCTGGAACCAGTCGTATCTCTGCGTACCATCAACATGCCCTCAACGTACCCACACTAAGGCCCAGATTTATCAAGCCTTGGAGAGTTATACATTGCACGGTGATAAAGTACCAACCAGTCAGCTCATAACTGTCATTTTTCAAACCCAGCCTGTAACATGGCAGTTAGGAGCTGATTGGTTGGTATTTTATCACCGTACATAAATCTGCGACTATGTTACGTGGGAATGTGCCACTATCACCCTGTTGCCCTCCTTTAATCAATAACATAGACGCAACTAATGTTGTGTAGGACTCTGATTCGCCCTTAGCTGCGTTAAATAAACAATGAAAGTGTATCAATAAATGTAAAATATAAGGTATTATACATGAGCAATAAAATGTTGTTCAGTGCATTTATTCATTTACTAGTATTAAATGTATTGTTACACTTTATTTCTCTTACGTCCTAGAGGATACTGGGGTTCCATTTAGTACCATGGGGTATAGACGGGTCCACTAGGAGCCATGGGCACTTTAAGAATTGGATAGTGTGGGCTGGCTTCTCCCTCTACGAACCTCCTACCAGACACAGTTTACAAAATGTGCCCGGAGGAGCCGGTCACAACTAGGTAAGCTCCTGAAGAGTTTTCTGCATTTATTTTATATGTTTGTTATTTTCAGGCAGGGCTGGATTGCACCAGTCAGTCTGCTTCGTGTGACTTAGGGAAGGGGGAAAACGGCCCAACCTCTTGAAGGGTTAATGGTCCGTTCCCCGCTGACAAGACTGAGCTCCTGAGGGAACTATTCGCAAGCTCCATCACGATGAGCGTAGCAGCACGCCGCCATCCCTAACAGAGCCAGAAGATTGAAGAGTGGTGAGTACTAAGCCGGCGTCCCTGACTAGTGGGTCGCCGCCCATTATGGCGGCATGAGGGTACGGAGATGCACGGCTTCTAACCGGGGCGGAATGCGTCTCCAGACACAGTACTCAGTACACTGTACACAGTACCCACACTGGCAGAAACAGTCTTAAAACGGTTTTCTCTCTATTTTAAGCAACAGATTACCTCAGCCAGTATAAAAAAGTGGGAAGACTGCGCGCCATTGAAGGGGCGGGGCTTCACTATGGGCAGATCCAGCAGCTCACCAGCGCCATTTTCCCTCTGCAGTGGACAAAAACGCTGACTGACAGGGATGCGCAGCTCCTCCAGTGTGACTCCAGATTACCTCAGTGGTACCAGGGGGTCATAGCAGGGGGGGAGCGATTATTAGTGTACTAAGTACCCTATCAGGGTACTTAGTCTGCGACCCCGGCTAAGCTTGGCATTAGTGATAAGGGCGCGGTGGGGGCTGGCTCCAAATAACCCTGTGTCTCCCTGAAGGGCTCTTTGTGGGTTAATTGTGCTTAACCTTTTCCTGTGTGTGTGTGTGTGTGTGTGTGTGTGCTGTCACATTTACATTATGTCAGGTAAAGAGTGTGTTTCTTGTACAGCGGAGTGTTCCTCTTCACCAGGGGGCTCACTACTGGGTGCTCAGGACAGTGCACCTTCCCAGAAAAGCGGGGCTGAACCGAAATGGGTTAATTTCATTAAGGGAATGATCTCAAATATTTCTACAAAACTATCCCGCAATGCGAAAGAGACACAATACTTAAGACAGACCGTGGATGAGTTTATGAATAGAGACTCAGTCCCCAAACCAATGTCTCAATCCCCTTCCATTTGTCCGCAAAAATGATCTCTGGCCCATATCCTGCAGTCTGACTCTGACGGGTCAGACATGGAGGAGGGTGAGGTGGATTTGGGAAGGCGGGGGGGATGATACTCTGTCACAGGGAATAGAGGCTCTTATAGAGGCTATCAGAGATGTTCTGCAAATTCCTGATAAAGTGTGAGGAATCTTCTTTTAATGTAAAAAAAATAAGTCAAAGGAATTGAATACCCTGTTTGAAGATCAGTGGGTTAAACCTGATAAGAAATTTCAAATCCCTAAAAGGATAGGAAAAAATGGGAAAATCCACCGATAGTGGACACATCAGTCTCTAGGCTGTCAAGAAAAATTGTATTGCTTGTCCCTGGTGCAGCCTCCCTAAAAGATACGGCTGATCTTAAAATTGAGATTACACTCAAATCATTGTACACAGCTGCTGGGGTGGCCCAGAGACCCACTATTGCATGTGCCCATAAAAGAGATTGGTTTGCTTAAAGCACGCACCACCGCTATGGCAGTGTCAGCACACACGGGCTTGTGGCTATGCCAGTGGACTGCTGATACGGACCCCGGGAAAGGCGTGGAAGGCCTACCATTCACAGGAGAGGTACAATATAAAAGGGGGTTATTAAAGAACTGCGCTACTCCGTCCTGCAACCTTGCAAACTCGTGGCTGCTAAGAACTGTTGGTAGGTGCACTACACAGACCCACTATAAGGGAAGCATGTATAGAAAAAGTGTATAGTTCAGCGCTCACTAAGTTTGTATTGGCAAATAAATACTAAGTATACTGTGACTTAAATATCCATATACACATGAGATGACACATCAATTTGAATACCTTGAAAATAAGTGATTTAATTGTAAAAAGAATAAATTGTGACAATTAAAAAGGGCTCAATTAATACCGGTATTAAATCCACACACATAACATATAGGACAAGACAAACATAAAGGCAATCCCTGTGGGCACACTTGCTTCACGGTTTACCCCACTGGGAAACAGATTCCTCTGAATATGGCAAAGTCTCAGTCGAATGCACTGATATTAAAAGGTGCTGATGACTAGTCTGTGTTCATGAAACAGTCTGGTGGATGCAGGGGTTAACAGTAATGTGATGTGGTCAGGATCTCTCCTACCGTATTCAAAGCACAGTCCTGTAATCTTTACCCTGATTTTTGGAGTGTCGTGATGTCCTTGCTGAACGATGCAGCACTGGTGCTGTCTGCCGGCAGACACCCGTCCGTCTGGCTCCGTTGTCTCTCACTTCCGGGCGCTGTACGGAGCGGGATCGATTCCTTCCGCGATCTACGCGTTTCACCTAGTAAGGCTTCGTCAGGATTGCGGTGTAATCGAGTTCCAGCCCAACGCTGTTTATAGCGCTCCCATGGTAACAATTTACTTCCGCCCTCAAATGTGAAGGCGGTGACGGCTTCTTCACTCGTGTTTCTTTCAGATTAATTAGTCATTTTATAAGACACACAAACAACACAACACATAAACACACATATAGCAATTGTTTATCACAATATCATTCTCGTATGTAATCCCTAGGTATCTAGTCGCTTCCGCCCTCAGATTAAATGGTGATCCTGGCTTCCTTGCCCTGATGTGTATTTCAATTTTGTTTATAGTGTTTGATAATTACGTGGCATGCACTAGATTTCCCCAAGATAACATCTTTAATTAATACCGTTTTATGCTTCTAAAGGAGATAAAGGAAAGCAGGGAATAAATTCTAATCGTAATAATGCACTTGTAAATATCTCATTATATGTATCTGGTGATCTTCAAATCAAGATCCAAATTTGTCCAGACGGCCCATATATCCGACAGACTATTATTTGATTAAATTAACAACACCAGATAATGATTAATTTAAAATACCATTTATTTATATATCAAGTAATCCCTAAAGACAAATCTTAATGTTAAAAAATGCTCTATGAGGAGGGAGGGAGGGGGGAGAGGGAGAGGGGTTGGCATGTACTACAAGTGATATTCTGAGTGGAATGTGTAATTTACTTGATTGCATCTACATTCCGGGGTAAATAGTGATTAATAAGGCTATGTGATATCCTAAACCATTATTATCACTTCAGGACGGGTATGATTTCCATGTCAATATTGAGCCCCTTAGGGGTCAAGGTGCCTAATTCGTATATTGCCCTTGTCTCTTCTTTTGATAGAAGATCTTCCACGTTTCCACCTCTCCAAGGTCTTAAAATTTGTTTTAATCCCACAAATTGTAAAAGGCTTGGGTCAGAATTGTGTACTTCTTTAAAGTGTAAGGGTACACTGTGATTCTCACGTCCATTTCTTATATTGCACAGATGTTCCTGGATACGTATGTGTAGTTTCCTTTTTGTCTTACCCACATACTGTAGGCCACATGGGCACCACAGCATGTAGATGACTCCAGTCGTATGGCAGCTTATTCTCCCTTTAATCTTGAATATTTTCTTATTCGAAAAGGATTCAATCTCCTTAATGACTCTTATGGAGTTGTGTCTGGTCTTCTTACAGGCTGCACAGACTCCACATCGAGAGAAGCCTAGATTCTTCTGTGGAGGTTCCATTTTGGTTGTTGAAAAATGGCTCCTTATTAATGTTGTCTTCAAGGTGGGTGCCCTCCTGTACACTACACGTGGATACAGTGGTAGCAGCTCTTGAAGGTCCTCATCTGTCCTTAATACGTGCCAATGGTGTTTAATGCTTTTCTCCAAAAGTTTACTTTGTGCAGAATAATCTGAGACGAACAGTACATCATTCGGTTCCTTCTCTTCTTTTGTTTTATATTTCAATAGTTCTCCTCTTTCTATTTTAGTGATTCTTTCTTTTTCCTTTTCAAGATGCGTTAAGTTGTATTTTTTCTCTTTGAAATTTTCCACCATATTCTTGGCCTGTTTCTCAAAATCGATGTCTCTGGAACAATTTCTTCTTATTCTTCTAAATTGGCCCCCTGTGATGTTGGTAATCCATTTCTTATGGTGGTTGCTATGTGCATTCAAGTAACTATTACAGTCTGTGGGTTTGGTGAAGGTTCTTGTTTCCAATTGGTTGTTTTCCACAAAGATCGTTAAATCCAAAAAATTAGTTGATTCTCTGCTTATGTGGTATGTAAACTCCAAATTTACTGAGTTTTCGTTCAAATTGTTCAAGAATATTTCAAGATCCTCCTGTGAACCCTTCCAAATGATGATAACATCATCAATGAACCTTGCCCAAAGTTTCAAGTTATTCTCCGGGGGGGTGGTCCAGATATTGTCCTTTTCCCACTCTGCTAGGAACAAATTTGCGTTAGAAGGTGCAAATTTGCTACCCATAGCTGTCCCCTTTACCTGAACATAAAAATCATCTCCAAATTGAAAATAATTATGGTGTAATATAAACTGCATGGATTTTCCCAAGAATTCTATTTGTTCAGTTCTAAGGTTCGTGTCCTCCATTAATCGTTTCGTCACATGCTTGCACCCGTCTTCATGTCGTATACATGTATACAAAGATTTGATGTCACAGGTCGCCATGATGAGATCTTCTTCCCATTCTATTGTTTTTAGCATATTAATAACATGTGTGGTGTCTTTTATGTAGCCTCTCTGCTTTGTTACCACTGGTTGTAAATACTTATCTACATATCCAGAAAGATTGGAGGTCAGAGAGCCTATGCCCGCAATAATGGGTCTTCCTGGTGGATTTTTTATATCCTTGTGCGTCTTCGGTAGGTGGTAAAACACTGGTGTAATGTTTTTTTTTTGGTTCAGATAATTGAATTCTTTCTTATCAAGTATTCCGCTGTCCAAACTTTCTTTCAAAAGTTGAGTAAGTTTGCCTGTATACTTGATTGTAGGGTTTACCCTTAATTTCTGATATGTTGTTTCATCTCTTAATTGCTTTCTTGCTTCATTTTCATATATTGATTTGTCCATGATGACTACTCCTCCCCCCTTGTCTGCTGCCTTTTTGATGATATCTGGGTTCTTGCTAAGGGATCTTAGGGCTTCTTTTTCTTCTCTAGTAATATTCCATTTTCTTTTTGGTATAGTTTCCGTCATCCTTTCTATATCCAATTCGACTAATCTCTGGAATGTTTTGATCGAATGGCTTTTGAGATGTTGTGGAAAAAATGAGGAAGGTTCTTTCAGGCCTGAATGCAAAAATCCATCATCTTGTGGCTCTACTGGACTTGTTTTCTTATGTTTTATGGAATTTTTTCAAAGTTAATTTCCTTACAAATTTCTGGAGATCAATGAAGGTGCCAAATTTATTCAGTTTATTTGTAGGGGCAAACTTTAACCCTTTTTGTAAAACCCTTATTTCAACATCGCTGAGTTTATGGGTACTTAAGTTGAAGATGCCTTCTGTTGACGTCTTTTGGTACTCTTCTTTTTCTTATTGTTCTTTCTTCCGCTTGGTCTTGGCCCCTCCCCGCTTTCCTCGCTTGTACTTATTCTTTGTTGTGTTCTCTTCCTTTTTCCCTTGTCCTGATGGGGATATGGCAGTTTGGGTATTGCCCCTGGTTCCATCTGGTTGTGATCCCTGCAGACCATATCTAAAAAAGCGTCCATGCAGTCGTCTGCATCTTCATAATCTTCTTCCTCATCAACCTCCCTTGGTCTCCTTTTTGTTTTGGAATGGTCCAATCTTTCTGTCAATTTGTTGATGAGGGTTCTTGCTAAATTATTCATATCTTCCTCTCCATCCTGTTGACCTTGATTAAAACTCCGTCTAAGGGTATACTCATCTGGGTAATGTTTTGATGTCCTTTTTTGATTGTTTTCCCATTCCTTGGAACTGGTCCCCTGGTGTCTTTCTTGGACATATTCCATTCGCCTTCTATATGCTGATTGGTCACGGTTCCTTCTTCCAACCTCTGGTTTTCTTTCTTGCCCCCTGTCTGATGGTTTCTGTCGATAATGGAACCTTCCTTCTTGTCTCCTATTTGGTGTACCTCCCTCCTGATTTCGTCTTTGATTCCTTGTCTCATATGTTCTTTCCATCCCATTATCCCTTGTTGGATATTGTCTCCTGTTGTCTTGTTCAGTCCTATAGGAGTTGTCTTTTTTCCAGTTCCTATAGTCTAACTCATAATCTTCCAGGTCTCTGGTGTATTTTCGTTTCTTTTGTTCTATGACCTCTTCTTCAATTTTCCTGATCTTATTTCTGGTGAGGCCATCTAGTTTCTTGAAATCTTCTTGTTTTTCTAAGGGTTCAATTCTTTTCTTAATCTTCTCTATATTCTCTTCAATCTTCTTCAGTGAGAGTTCTCTATCCTCTATGATGAGTCTCATGAGATTATTGGAGCATGCATCAAGTGCTCCATTCCATCTATCAATTAATTTACTATCATTTGACATAAAGGTGGGGTTTTTTAGGATACGCAAACTCCTTGGTATCATATTCTGATCTAGGTATTTACTTAGCGTGGTGCTTTCCCACCACTGCTTTATTTCTGTAATCTCTAGTTTCTCTAATGTGAGGTATAAGGTGCAGAAATTTTCATCTACTACCTGTATGGGTTTTTCTCTATTATTGTTGCTATATGTATTAAAAGTCTCTAATTGCTTATATCTTTCTTCCCTGTTATACGCCATATTTAATCAATAGGCCCAATATAGGGGTGTGGTGAGGAGGCTGTGGACGGAAACAGCTGCTTTTCTTGTTGTAGTGAAAGGTACAATATAAAAAGGGGTTGTTAAAGAACTGCGCTACTCCGTCCTGCAACCTTGCAAACTCGTGGCTGCTAAGAACTGTTGGTGGGTGCACTACACAGACCCACTATAAGGGAAGCATGTATAGAAAAAGTGTATAGTTCAGCGCTCACTAAGTTTGTATTGGTAAATAAATACTAAGTATACTGTGACTTAAATATCCATATACACATGAGATGACACATCAATTTGAATATCTAGGAAATAAGTGATTTATTTGTAAAAAGAATAAATTGTGACAATTAAAAAGGGCTCAATTAATACCGGTATTAAATCCACACACATAACATATAGGACAAGACAAACATAAATGCAATCCCTGTGGGCACACTTGCTTCGTGGTTTACCCCACTGGGAGAACCCTCATCAACAAATTGACAGAAAGATTGGACCATTCCAAAACAAAAAGAAGACCGAGGGAGGTTGATGAGGAAGAAGATTATGAAGATGCAGACGACTGCATGGACACTTTTTTAGATATGGTCTGCAGGGATCACAACCAGATGGAACCAGGGGCAATACCCAAACTGCCATATCCCCATCAGGACAAGGGAAAAAGGAAGAGAACAAAACATAGTATAAGTACAAGCGAGGAAAGCGGGGAGGGGCCAAGACCAAGCGGAAGAAAGAACAACAAGAAAAAGAAGAGTACCAAAAGACGTCAACAGAAGGCATCTTCAACTTAAGTACCCATAAACTCAGCGATGTTGAAATAAAGGTTTTACAAAAAGGGTTAAAGTTTGCCCCTACAAATAAACTGAATAAATTTGGCACCTTCATTGATCTCCAGAAATTTGTAAGGAAATTAACTTTGAAAAAATTCCATAAAAATAATCATAAGAAAACAAGTCCAGTAGAGCCATAAGATGACGGATTTTTGTATTCAGGCCTGAAAGAACCTTCCTCATTTTTTCCACAACATCTCAAAAGCCATTCGATCAAAACATTCCAGAGATTAGTCGAATTGGATATAGAAAGGATGACGGAAACTATACCAAAAAGAAAATGGAATATTACTAGAGAAGAAAAAGAAGCCCTAAGATCCCTTAGCAAGAACCCAGATATCATCATAAAGGCAGCAGACAAGGGGGGAGGAGTAGTCATCATGGACAAATCAATGTATGAAAATGAAGCAAGAAAGCAATTAAGAGATGAAACAACATATCAGAAATTAAGGGTCAACCCTACAATCAAGTATACAGGCAAACTTACTCAACTTTTGAAAGAAGGTTTGGACAGCGGAATACTTGATAAGAAAAAATTCAATTATCTGAACCAAAAAAAAAACCATTACACCGGTGTTTTACCACCTACCGAAGATGCACAAGGATATAAAAAATCCACCTGGAAGACCCATTATTGCGGGCATAGGCTCTCTGACCTCCAATCTTTCTGGATATGTAGATAAGTATTTACAACCAGTGGTAACAAAGCAGAGAGGCTACATAAAAGACACCACACATGTTATTAATATGCTAAAAGCAATAGAATGGGAAGAAGACCTCATCATGGCGACCTGTAACATCAAATCTTTGTATACATGTATACGACATGAAGACGGGTGCAAGCATGTGACAAAACGATTAATGGAGGACACGAACCTTAAACTGAACAAATAGAATTCTTGGGAAAATCCATGCAGTTTATATTACACCATAATTATTTTCAATTTGGAGATGATTTTTATGTTCAGGTAAAGGGGACAGCTATGGGTAGCAAATTTGCACATTCTTACGCAAATTTGTTCCTAGCAGAGTGGGAAAAGGACAATGGCCCTCATTCTGAGTTGTTCGCTCGCAAGCTGCTTTTAGCAGCATTGCACACGCTATGCCGCCGCCTACTGGGAGTGAATCTTAGCTTCTTAAAATTGCAAACGAAAGATTCGCATTATTGCGAAAATACATCTCTGTGCAGTTTCTGAGTAGCTCGAGACTTACTCGGCATCTGCGATCAGTTCAGTGCTTGCGTTCCTGGTTTGACGTCACAAACACACCCAGCGTTCGCCCAGACACTCCTCCGTTTCTCCAGCCACTCCCGCGTTTTTCCCTGAAACGGTAGCGTTTTTCCCCACACACCCATAAAATGGCCTGTTTCCGCCCAGAAACACCCACTTCCTGTCAATCACATTACGATCACCAGAACGAAGAAAAAATTGTGAGTAAAATTCCTAACTGCATAGCAAATTTACTTGGCGCAGTCGCAGTGCGGACATTGCGCATGCGCACTAAGCGGAAAATCGCTGCGATCCGAAAAATTTTTACCGAGCGAACAACCCGGAATGACCTCCAATATCTGGACCACCCCCCCCCCGGTGAATAACTTGAAACTTTGGGCAAGGTTCATTGATGATGTTATCATCATTTGGAAGGGTTCACAGGAGGATCTTGAAATATTCTTGAACAATTTGAACGAAAACTCAGTAAATTTGGAGTTTACATACCACATAAGCAGAGAATCAACTAATTTTTTGGATTTAACGATCTTTGTGGAAAACAACCAATTGGAAACAAGAACCTTCACCAAACCCACAGACTGTAATAGTTACTTGAATGCACATAGCAACCACCATAAGAAATGGATTACCAACATCCCAGGGGGCCAATTTAGAAGAATCAGAAGAAATTGTTCCAGAGACATCGATTTTGAGAAACAGGCCAAGAATATGGTGGAAAATTTCAAAGAGAAAAAATACAACTTAACGCATCTTGAAAAGGAAAAAGAAAGAATCACTAAAATAGAAAGAGGAGAACTATTGAAATATAAAACAAAAGATGAGAAGGAACCGAATGATGTACTGTTCATCTCAGATTATTCTGCACAAAGTAAACTTTTTGAAAAAAGCATTAAACATCATTGGCACGTATTAAGGACAGATGAGGACCTTCAAGAGCTGCTACCACTGTATCCACGTGTAGTGTACAGGAGGGCACCCACCTTGAAGACAACATTAATAAGGAGCCATTTTTCAACAACCAAAATGGAACCTCCACAGAAGAATCTAGGCTTCTCTCGATGTGGAGTCTGTGCAGCCTGTAAGAAGACCAGACACAACTCCATAAGAGTCATTAAGGAGATTGAATCCTTTTCGAATAAGAAAATATTCAAGATTAAAGGGAGAATAAGCTGCCATACGACTGGAGTCATCTACATGCTGTGGTGCCCATGTGGCCTACAGTATGTGGGTAAGACAAAAAGGAAACTACACATACGTATCCAGGAACATCTGTGCAATATAAGAAATGGACGTGAGAATCACAGTGTACCCTTACACTTTAAAGAAGTACACAATTCTGACCCAAGCCTTTTACAATTTGTGGGATTAAAACAAATTTTAAGACCTTGGAGAGGTGGAAACGTGGAAGATCTTCTATCAAAAGAAGAGACAAGGGCAATATACGAACTAGGCACCTTGACCCCTAAGGGGCTCAATATTGACATGGAAATCATACCCTTCCTGAAGTGATAATAATGGTTTAGGATATCACATAGCCTTATTAATCACTATTTACCCCAGAAAGTAGATGCAATCAAGTAAATTACACATTCCACTCAGAATATCACTTGTAGTACATGCCAACCCCTCTCCCTCTCCCCCCTCCCTCTCTTCTCATAGAGCATTTTTTAACATTAAGATTTGTCTTTAGGGATTACTTGATATATAAATAAATGGTATTTTAAATTAATCATTATCTGGTGTTGTTAATTTAATCAAATAATAGTCTGTCGGATATATGGGCCGTCTGGACAAATTTGGATCTTGATTTGAAGATCACCAGATACATATAATGAGATATTTACAAGTGCATTATTACGATTAGAATGTATTCCCTGCTTTCCTTTATCTCCTTTAGAAGCATAAAACTGTATTAATTCAAGATGTTATCTTGGGGAAATCTAGTGCATGCCACGTAATTATCAAACACTATAAACAAAATTGAAATACACATCAGGGCAAGGAAGCCAGGATCACCATTTAATCTGAGGGCGGAAGCGACTAGATACCTAGGGATTACAAACGAGAATGATATTGTGATAAACAATTGCTATATGTGTGTTTATGTGCTGTGTTGTTTGTGTGTCTTATAAAATGACTAATTAATCTGAAAGAAACACGAGTGAAGAAGCCGTCACCGCCTTCACATTTGAGGGCGGAAGTAAATTGTTACCATGGGAGCGCTATAAACAGCGTTGGGCTGGAACTCGATTACACCGCAATCCTGACGAAGCCTTACTAGGTGAAAGGCGTAGATCGCGGAAGGAATCGATCCCGCTCCGTACAGCGCCCGGAAGTGAGAGACAACGGAGCCAGACGGACGGGTGTCTGCCGGCAGACAGCACCAGCGCTGCATCGTTCAGCAAGGACATCACGACACTCCAAAAATCAGGGTAAAGATTACAGGACTGTGCTTTGAATACGGTAGGAGAGATCCTGACCACATCACACTACTGTTAACCCCTGCATCCACCAGACTGTTTCATGAACACAGACTAGTCATCAGCACCTTTTAATATCAGTGCATTCGACTGAGACTTTGCCATATTCAGAGGAATCTGTTTCCCAGTGGGGTAAACCGCGAAGCAAGTGTGCCCACAGGGATTGCCTTTATGTTTGTCTTGTCCAATATATTATGTGTGTGGATTTAATACCGGTATTAATTGAGCCCTTTTTAATTGTCACAATTTATTCTTTTTACAAATAAATCACTTATTTTTTAGATATTCAAATTGATGTGTCATCTCATGTGTATATGGATATTTAAGTCACAGTATACTTAGTATTTATTTACCAATACAAACTTAGTGAGCACTGAACTATACACTTTTTCTATACATTCACAGGAGAGGCCTTGTTTGGAGACGAACTAGACAAATGGATCTCCAAAGCTACTGCTGCCCTTTATCTTGTTAAACAGTCATACTTCAAGAACCTCATCTCCTCCCAGTCTTCCAACCCCCGGCGCCTCTTTGCCACTCTCAACTCACTCCTCTGCCTAGTGCCTACCTCCACCTCGTCTCCCCTCCTCACTCTTTGCTCTTGACTTTGCCACTTACTTCACATCCAAAATTGACTCCATACGTCAGGATATCACATCACACCAGACCATCAGTAACCAGCCTCCTCCCATCCCTTACCACCCTTCCCACCAACTCTGACATCTTACTCCCATGCATCTGGAGAGGAAGTCATGGCCCTCATTCGTTCTTGTCCCCTCACCACCTCCCCACTTGATCCTATCCCCTCCCGCCTCCTCCGCTACCTCTCTCCTTCTGCCTGTTCCCATCTTTCCCACCTTCTCAATCTCTCCCTCTCATCAGGCACTGTCCACTCTGCCTTCAAGCATGCACTCATCTCTTCTATTCTTAAAAAAACCTACCCTTGATCCAAACACTCTCTCCAACTACCGCCACATCTCTCTCCTCCCTTTTGCCTCCAAACTCCTTGAGCGCCTTACTTCCTTTCTTTCCTCACACTCACTGCTTGACCGATTCCAGTCTGGCTCCGTCCTCTCCACTGAAACTGCCCTTACAAAAGTATGCAATGACCTCCATGCTGCCAAATCTAGGGGCCACTACTCTCTACTTATTCTTCTTGATCTCTCTGCTGCTTTTGACACTGTGGACCATCCTCTCCTACTGCAAATCCTTCACTCCATTGGTCTGCGTGATACTGCCCTCTCTTGGCTGTCTTCCTACCTCTCTGACTGTTCATTCTCTGTCTCCTCTCATGACTCCCCCTCCCTCTCACTTCCACTAACTGTAGGTGTACCCCAAGGTTCTGTCCTTGGTCCTCTTCTTTTCTCTCCCTATACGTACTCACTAGGTAAGCTCATTAGTTCTTTTGGTTTCCAGTATCATCTCTATGCTGATGACACTCAAATCTATCTTTCCTCTCCAGACCTCTCCCCTGCTCTCCTCACTCATATCTCCAACTGTCTCTCTGCTATCTCTATTTGGATGTCCCAGCGCTTTCTTAAACTTAACATGTCTAAGACCGAGCTGATCATCTTCCCTCCCTCTCGAATAACCTCACGTCCTACAATCTCATTATCTATTGATGGCACTACTATCTCCTCTAGCCCCCAAGTGCGCTGTCTTGGAGTAATCCTTGGCTCCTCCCTCTCCTTCAAACCACACATTCAGCACCTCTCGTAAACCTGCCATTTTCATCTAAAAATTATTTCCAGGATCAGACCCTTTCTGACCCAGGATGCTACTAAGACTCTTATCCACTCACTGGTCATCTCAAGACTGGACTACTGTAATTTCCTCCTGACTGGCATTCCTGACAAATACCTCTCTCCACTCCAGTCTATCCTAAATGCTGCTGCCCGGCTCATTTTCCTCATCAAACGCACTACGTCCACCTCTCCTCTCTTACAAGACCTTCACTGGCTCCCCTTCCCTTTCGGACTCCATTTCAAGCTCCTCACACTCACTTACGAAGCCCTCACCCACTCCTCTCCCATCTACATCTCTGACCTTATATCCCTTTACATTCCCACCCGTCCTCTTCGCTCGGCTAATGCACGCCGACTCTCCTGCCTACGGATTACTTCCTCCCACTCCTACCTCCAAGATTTTTCACATGCTGCACCACTTCTCTGGAATTCCCTACCTCTCCCCCTCAGACTCTCCACCTCTCTACAAAACTTCAAATGGGCTCTCAAAACCCACTTCTTCACCAAACCCAGCCAAATCTCATCCTAACCCTCTGGTCCACGCTCTCTATGTACCCCATCTGTGTCACCACTGTCTGTCTACCCCTCCCCTTTAGAATGTAAGCTCTCACGAGCAGGGTCCTCTTCCCTCATGTGCTTATCCTTTTTCTTACTTTAATAATCTTCAACTGCACCAAATCCAGCAGTCTTCTGCCACCTGATACTTATTTCAGTGTCATCTGCTGATGTAGCTATATTTGTTTACCCTGTACTTGTCCTATATTGTCGTCAACTGTAAGTTGCTGTTTTCCTGTTTTGATTATTTGTTTATGTACTCTGTAATTGGGTGCTGCGGAACCCTTGTGGCGCCATATAAATAAAGGATAATAATAATAAATACTGCGGGTAAGTCTACGTATCTTCCTTCCGCAGCTCCCCCAGCCAAGATAGCTTATTCAGCTTCAAATATACAGTCCTTTTGGACAGCCAAGTTTAAGGGAAAATTCAGAGGTGCTTCTACGGCCTTCAGAGGCCCAAGAGGTAAACCATGCAAACCAGCAACTGCAGGTGTTCAGGAACAGAGCTCAGGCTCTGCTTCCTCAAAGCCTTCAGCATGATGGTGGACCGCGAGGCCTGGAGGTGGGAGCCCGACTACAATTCTTCAGTCACATCTGGTCAAGTTCGTGCCGGGATCCGTAGGTAATAGATCTTATTTCCCAGGGCTACAGACTGAAATTCCAAGAGCTCCCACCTCACATATTCTTCAAATCAGGCTTACCAGCTTCACAAGCGGCAAGTATAACTTTACAGCAGGCCATATAAAAACTGGTACAGACTCAAGTCATTGTTCCAGTTCCACCTCATCTACACAACATGGGGTACTATTCCAACTTGTTTGTAGTACCGAAACTCGGCGGTTCAGTACGACCAATTCTGAACCTCAAGTCCTTGAACCCGTTCTTAAGAGTGTTCAAGATGTAGTCTCTGAGAGCGGT
The DNA here is from genome assembly GCF_028390025.1 of Pseudophryne corroboree. Classification (NCBI taxonomy): domain Eukaryota; kingdom Metazoa; phylum Chordata; class Amphibia; order Anura; family Myobatrachidae; genus Pseudophryne; species Pseudophryne corroboree. The sequence goes on along the minus strand of NC_086448.1, from coordinate 822,575,159 downwards.
GATCTCAGGTCTGGAGGAAAGGGAATTCCTATTGTCTCTGGATATCAAGAATGCGTACCTTCACATTCCGATCTGGCCGCCTCATCAGGCTTATCTACGGTTTGCACTGCAGGACTGTCACTACCAGTTCCAGGCACTGCCATTTGGTCTCTCCACGGCACCGAGGGTGTTCACCAAAGTGAAGGCAGAGATGATGTTTATACTCCGCAAGCAGGGAGTGAACATAGGGGGTCATTCCGAGTTGTTCACTAGCTGCATTCGTTAGATGTGCAGCGATGAGGCAAAAAAAATGGCACTTCTGCACATGCATATGTGGTGCAATGTGCACGTGCGGCGTACTATTGCAACGAATGATGTAGTTTTACACGGGGTCTAGCGATGCTTTTCAGTCGCACAGGCAGTCGCAGAGTGATTGACAGGAAGTGGCCATTTCTGGGTGTCAACTGACCGTTTTCAGGGAGTGTTCGGAAAAACGCAGGCGTGCCAGGAAAAACGCAGGCGTGCCAGGAAAAATGCAGGGGTGGCTGGGCGAATGCGTGTCGTGTTTGTGACATCAAATCAGGAACTGAATGGTCTGAAATTATCGCTGAGTAGGTTTGAGCTACTCTGAAACTGTACAAAATTATTTTGTAGCCGCTCTGTGATCCCTTCGTTTGCACTTCTGCTAAGCTAAAATACACTCCCAGTGGGCTGCGGCATAGTGTTTGCACGGCTGCTAAAAACTGCTACGAGCGATCAACTCGAAATGACCACCATAATTCCGTACCTGGATGATCTTCTGATAAAGGCGCCATCCAGGGAGAGGTTGCTGGACTGCATTGGCCTCTCAAACAAACTTCTCCAGGATCATGGGTGGATTCTGAACCTTCCGAAATCCCACCTAGAGCCGACACGGAGGCTCCCATTCTTGGGAATGATACTGGACACGGAGTCACAGAGAGTGTTCCTTCCATTGGAAAAGGCATTGGTAATCCAGTCGATGGTTCGAATGTCCTGAAGCCAACCTGGATATTGGTGCATCTATGCATTCGCCTTCTGGGGAAAATGGTGGCATCAAAAGAGGCGCTTCAATACGGAAGGTTTCATGCAAGACCCTTCCAGCTCGATCTTTTGGACAAATGGTCCTGATCGCATCTTCACATGCACCAGAGGATTCGTCTGTCGCCAAAAGCCAGGATCTCCCTTCTGTGGTGGCTACAGACTTCTCACCTCGTCGAGGGTCAGAGGTTCGGAATTCAGGACAGGATCCTGTTAACCACGGATGCAAGCCTCCGAGGTTCAGGAGCAGTCACCCAGGGGGTGCAATTTCAAGGAAGATGGTCAAGTCAGGAAGTCATCCTTCCAATCAACATTCTGGAACTCAGGGCCATATACAATGCCCTTCTGCAGGCCTCTTATCTTCTTCACGTTTGGGCCATTCAAATCCAGTTGGACAATGTGATGGCAGTGACATACATAAACCAACAGGGCGGAACGAAAAGCAGAGCAGCAATGTCAGAGGTATCAAGAATTCTCCTCTTTGCAGAAAAAAACGCGGTGGCGTTGTCAGCGGTCTTCATTCCGGGAGTAGACAACTGGGAAACACACTTCCTCAGCAGACATGACCTTCACCCGGAAGTGTTCAGGTACTTGACACGTCAGTGGGGATATCCACAAATCGACATGATGGTCTCTCGTCTAAACAAGAAGCTCAAGCGGTATTGTTCCAGGTCGAGAGACCCACAGGCAGTGGCAGTAGACGCTCTGATGACTCCATGGGTCTATCAGATGGTGTACGTGTTTCCTCCACTTCCTCTGATCCCAAGAATTCTCAAAAGAATAAAAAGGGAAAAGGTTCAAGCAATACTCATTGCTCCAGACTGGCCAAGAAGGTCCAGGTACGCGGACCTTCTAGAGATGCTCCTCGAGGATCCGTGGCCTCTTCGCAAGGATCTGCTACAACAGGGCCCGTTTGTCTATAAGGACTTACCGCGGCTATGTTTGACGGCATGGAAGTTGAGCGGCTGAATCTAGCCAGGGCAGGGATCTCTAATAAAGTTATCCTGACTATGATCCAATCCAGGAAGGGGATGATGTCTAAACATTACCACCATATTTGGAAGTAATACGTCTCTTGGTGTGACAGCAGAACTTATTCTGCAGTGGAATTTCACCTGGGACGTTTCCTGCTTTTTCTGCATGTGGGCCTACATCTGGGCTCCATAAAAGTCCAGATTTCAGCCTTGTACATTTTCTTTCAAAAACAATTGGCTTCTCTCCCTCAAGTCCAGACGTTTTTTAAAAGGTGTTCTGCGCATACAACCTCCCTGTGTGCCTCCCACGGCACCTTGGGATCTCAATTTGGTGCTGCAGTTCCTCCAATCGGACTGGTTTGAACCATTACAGGAGGTGGACGTAAAATATCTTACATGGAAGACCAACACATTGTTGGCCTTGGCTTCAGCAAGACATGTGTCGGAGCTGGGGGCTTTGTCTCACAAGAGCCCCTATTTAATTTTCCATGAGGATAGAGCTGAACTCAGAACTCATCAGCACTTCCGAAAGTGGTGTCTGCATTTCACATCAACCAACCTATTGTGGTTTCGGTTATCACTGACACTTCCACTACTTCAAAGTCTTTGGATGTTGTGAGGGCTTTGAAGGTATACGTAAAGAGGATAGCTTGTCACAGAACATCCAACTCGCTGTTCGTCCTATATGATCCCAATCATATTGGGTGTCCTGCTTCAAAGCAGACAATTGCACGCTGGATCAGGCTCACTATCTAGCATGCTTATTCCATGGCAGGCTTGTCGGTTCCAAAATCTGTACAGGCCCACTCTACCAGGTCGGTGGGCTCTTCCTGGGCGGCTGCCCGGGGTGTCTCGGCTTTACAGCTCTGCCGAGCAGCTACTTGGTCAGGTTCAAACACGTTTGTTAAGTTCTACAAGTTCGATACTTTGGCCTCTGAGGACCTTCAGTTTGGTCAATCAGTTTTACAGGATCCTCAGCACTAACCCACCTGGTTTGGGAGCTTTGGTACATCCCCATGGTACTAAATGGAACCCCAGTATCTTCTAGGATGTAAGAAAAAATTGAATTTTAATTACCTACCGGTAAATTGTTATTATTATTATTACATTTTATTTATAGGGCGCCACAAGTGTTTCGCAGCGCCGTACAAAGGACAGTACAGGGAGACAAAACTTAGCATAACAGTAAATAAATAACAAAAATGGAGTGCAGGTAACAAAGAGCAACACAATTCTCAAAACATAATACAGCTTAGATGTAAGTAGCGAAGGAGTAATCATTGTACTACTTGGGGCTGGCGGCCATAGATAGAGATGAGCCTTTACCAGCAGGAGAAAAAGCAGGTAAAGATGGTCGCTGAGTGAAATGTGTCAAGAAGAGGGCTTAGACAAGAGGAAAGAGGGCCCTGCTCTGAAGAGCTAACAATCTAGTGGGGAGGGGCAACAGACAGATGACATGAGGTGCAAGCAAGCAGGTAGAAGCCTGATGGTGGTATGCGAGCAAAGCAGAGATGTCCAAGGCATGGGGCAGGGGGATGGAGGAGCAGCCTAAGGACTAGGTTATGCATTGGAGGGGTACGCTTTGGTAAATAGGTGGGTTTTCAATGCCCGTTTGAAGCTTTGCAAGGTCGGGGAGAGTCTAATGGAGCGGGGGAGCGCATTCCACTGAAGGGGTGCAGCACGGGCAAAATCCTGAACTCGTGCATGGGAAGCAGTGACCAAGGCAGAGGAGAGGCGACGGTCATCAGCCGACCGTAGTGGGCGGGAGGGAGTATGAAGGGAGAGGAGGTTGGAGATGTAGGGAGCAGTGGAATTAGAGATGGCCTTGTATGTGAGGGTGAGGAGTTTGAAGAGGATTCTGTAGGGGAATGGGAGCCAGTGTAGATTTTGTTGAAGGGGAGTGGCAGAAGTGGAGCGGCGGGAGAGGAAGATGAGCCTAGCTGCAGAGTTGAGGACAGATTGGAGGGGAGCGATGTGGGAGCAAGTGAGGCCAGTGAGGAGCACATTGCAGTAGTTGAGTCATGAGATGACCAGTGAGTGGATGATAAGTTTAGTTGCACTCTGGGAGAGAAATGGCCTGATGCGAGCAATGTTGCGTAGCTAGAACCGACAAGATTGCGCCAGAGCTTGGATGTAGGGTGCAAAGGAGAGGGAGGAGTCAAGAGTGATGCCCAGGCAGCGGAGTTGGGGAACGGGGGAGATGATAGTGTTGTCAACAGTGATAGAGATATTTGTAGGGGGTGTTGCTCTGGTTGGGGGAAAGATAATAAGTTCAGTTTTATCCATGTTGAGCTTCAGAGAGCGCTCAGACATCCAGGAGGAGATGGCAGAGAGGCAGCTGGAGACCTGAGAGAGGACAGAGGGGGACAGATCAGGAGAGGAGAGGTAGAGTTGTGTGTCATCAGCATAGAGGTGGTATTGAAGGCCAAAGGAGTTAATGAGCGCACCCAGGGAAGAGGTGTAGAGGGAGAACAGAAGGGGGCCTAGGACAGAACCCTGAGGGACACTAACAGGAAGGATGGAAGGGTGTGAGGTGGTTCCGGAGGCAGACACAGAGAAGGAGCGGTTAGTGAGGTATGAGGTAAATCCTTTTTTCATAGTCTGTAGAGGATACTGGGCGCCCGCCCGGTGCTTCGTTCTTCCTGCACTGTTACTTAGTTAAGTATTGTTGTTTCAGCTGTTGCTGTTCCTGTTTAAAGTTGGGTTAGCATGGCTTTCCTCTGTTTTGTGTGTGCCTGTTCGAAATCTCACCACTATCTTTATCTATCCTTCTCTTAAAGTATGTCCGTCTCTTCGGGCACAGTTTCCTAGACTGAGTCTGGTAGGAGGGGCATGGAGGGAGTAGCTAGCCCACACTATCAAATTCTTAAAGTGCCCATGGCTCCTAGTGGACTCGTCTATACCCCATGGTACTAAATGGAACCCCAGTATCCTCTACGCACTATGAGAAAAGGGTTTACCGGTAGGTAATTAAAATCCTATTTTCAGTTGTTTACTGTTACACTTTTAATGTGACTTCCTAGTTGTGTGCATTTCTGCCTTACTAGATAGGATAGTAATTTTTACATTAGCGCTGTTCCAATTTTTTTGTTTTCTTTTAAATTATCTACATATTGCTGTGTATCTTTTGAATTGTGTATTAGGGAAGATTTTACTAATTAAGGGAGATATCACTGACCTTCTTTGGAACTGTTGACATGCAATAAAATGCACGAAATGAAACAATGAATTCTGACTCAAAGAGCTAAATACTAAAAAGACCCCAAATGATCTCTAAACAATAATCGCTGATCCTAACAAAATAATTCTGAACAATTCTAATACTTAATCAAAATATAGGATTAACCAAAAGTAACCCAAATAGCACAACACTTGTCAGATAAACACTAATAATTTTGCAAGCAATATATGATAACAGTTTAAGATTACAAACCCCCCCCCCCCCCCCACATATATAGAATTGGGCTCCAAAGTGTACAGCTGATAAATTACAGTTAGATATAAAGCTATGTAGTTAAATAGTTAAATGCTACAAGCTGTCTCTTTGAGTATAATTGACACATCAGCCACAATAACATTACATGCCTGCTAATGTGCATGACTCAGACACAATAGCATCACATGTCTGATTAACCAGACTTAACGGTCTGACAGGTGATGGTGTTTACTTGGCTCTATAAAAAGGGTTACATATGCCCAAGTCTTTCACTGTGTTATTGGAGTTGTATGGAGTTGTATGGCTGTACAGTACTTAACCCAGGAGAGGTGGATACCTTCTCATATTGACTGCTGTTTATCTTCTGTCACACGTTTCCTGTTATCTTCAATAAAAAACTACTCTGGCATTGGAATCAACATATGGACTAACCTCATTGCTTACATCCACTACGCACCTACCAACTTGTAGGCATCTGCCAATAGGAACAAGTAGCTGTTCTTGATAATTCAACTTTTTTATACATTATTCTGATATTATTCGATTACATATTTTTATTTTATGTTATGATCACTATTATTATTAGTGCATGAGGATTTTTTAGTGTGGTTGTGTGTGATATCTAGCTAATTGCCCAATATTGCTGCATATAGGGCTTAATTCAGACCTGATCGCTAGGATGCATTTTTTTACACATACACTACCCCCCATGCCCAGTCCCTGCCCAGCACACACAATTCCCCCCACCCATGCCCAGTCACTATCCAGCACACGCACCTAACCCACATCCATGCCAAGTCACTGCCCAGCACACACACCTCGCCCCCACCCATGCCTAGTCACTGCCCAGCACACAGCTCCCCCCATGCCCAGTCACTATCCAGCACACACACCTACCCCCCACCCATTTCCAGTCACTGCCCAGCACATACACCTCCCCCCATGCCCAGTCACTGCCCAGCACATACACCTCCCCCCACCCATGCCCAGTCACTATCCAGCACATACACCTCCCCCACCCATGCCCAGTCACTATCCAGCACACACACCTCCCCCCACCCATACCCAGTCACTATCCAGCACACACACCTCCCCCACCCATGCCTAGTCACTATCCAGCACACACACCTCCCCCCACCCATGCACAGTCACTGCCCAGCACACACACCTCCCCCACCCATGCCTAGTCACTATCCAGCACATACACCTCCCCCCACCCATGCCCAGTCACTGCCCAGCACACAGCTCCCCCCATGCCCAGTCACTATCAAGCACACACACCTCCCCCCCACCCATTTCCAGTCACTGCCCAGCACATACACCTCCCCCCATGCCCAGTCACTGCCCAGCACACACACCTACCCCCACCCATGCCCAGTCACTGCCCAGCACACACACCTCCCCCCCACCCATGCCCAGCACAAACACCTCCCCCACCCATGCCCAGTCACTGCCCAGCACACACACCTCCCCCCACCCATGCCCAGTCACTGCCCAGCACACACACCTCCCCCCACCCATGCCCAGTCACTATCCAGCACACACACCTCCCCCACCCATGCCTAGTCACTATCCAGCACACACACCTCCCCCCACCCATGCCCAGTCACTATCCAGCACACACACCTAACCCACCCATGCCCAGTCACTATCCAGCACACACACCTCCCCCACCCATGCCCAGTCACTGCCCAGCACATACACCTCCCCCCCATGCCCAGTCACTACCCAGCACACACACCTCCCCCCACCCATGCCCAGTCACTGCCCAGCACACACACCTCCCCCACCCATGCCCAGTCACTGCCCAGCACACACACCTACCCCCACCCATGCCCAGTCACTATCCAGCACACACACCTCCCCCACCCATGCCCAGTCACTGCCCAGCACATACACCTCCCCCACCCATGCCCAGTCACTATCCAGCACACACACCTCCCCCCACCCATGCCTAGTCACTATCCAGCACACACACCTAACCCACCCATGCCCAGTCACTATCCAGCACACACACCTCCCCCACCAATGCCCAGTCACTGCCCAGCACACGCACCTCCCCCCACCCATGCCCAGTCACTGACCAGCACACACACCTCCCACCCACCCATGCCCAGTCACTGCCCAGCACACACACCTCCCCCCACCCATGCCCAGTCACTGCCCAGCACACACACCTCCCCCCACCCATGCCCAGTCACTGTCCAGCACACACACCTCCCCCACCCATGCCCAGTCACTATCTAGCACATACACCTCCCCCACCCATGCCCAGTCACTGCCCAGCACATACACCTCCCCCCACCCATGCCCAGTCACTATCCAGCACACACACCTCCCCCACCCATGCCTAGTCACTATCCAGCACACACACCTCCCCCACCCATGCCTAGTCACTATCCAGCACACACACCTCCCCCCACCCATGCCCAGTCACTATCCAGCACACACACCTCCCCCACCCATGCCCAGTCACTATCCAGCACACACACCTCCCCCACCCATGCCCAGTCACTGCACAGCACACACCTCCCCCCACCCATGCCCAGTCACTATCCAGCACACACACCTCCCCCCACCCATGCCCAGTCACTATCCAACACACACACCTCCCCCACCCATGCCAAGTCACTGCCCAGCACACACACCTCCCCCCACCCATGCCCAGTCACTATCCAGCACACACACCTCTCCCACCCATGCCCAGTCACTATCCAGCACACACACCTCCCCCACCCATGCCCAGTCACTATCCAGCACACACACCTCCCCCCCACCCATGCCCAGTCACTATCCAGCACACACACCTCCCCCACTCATGCCTAGTCACTATCCAGCACACACACCTCCCCCACCCATGCCCAGTCACTATCCAGCACACACACCTAACCCACCCATGCCCAGTCACTATCCAGCACACACACCTCCCCCACCCATGCCCAGTCACTGCCCAGCACATACACCTCCCCCCCATGCCCAGTCACTACCCAGCAAACACACCTCCCCCACCCATGCCCAGTCACTGCCCAGCACATACACCTCCCCCACCCATGCCCAGTCACTGCCCAGCACACACACCTACCCCCACCCATGCCCAGTCACTATCCAGCACACACACCTCCCTCACCCATGCCCAGTCACTGCCCAGCACACACACCTCCCCCCACCCATGCCCAGTCACTGCCCAGCACACACACCTCCCCCCCACCCATGCCCAGTCACTGCCCAGCACACACACCTCCCCCCACCCATGCCCAGTCACTGCCCAGCACACACACCTCCCCCCACCCATGCCCAGTCACTGCCCAGAACACACACCTCCCCCACCCATGCCCAATCACTGTCCAGCACACACACCTCCCCCACCCATGCCCAGTCACTATCCAGCACATACAACTCCCCCACCCATGCCCAGTCACTGCCCAGCACACACACCTCCCCCACCCATGCCCAGTCATTATCCAGCACACACACCTCTCCCACCCATGCCCAGTCACTATCCAGCACACACACCTCCCCCACCCATGCCCAGTCACTATCCAGCACACACACCTCCCCCCACCCATGCCCAGTCACTATCCAGCACACACACCTAACCCACCCATGCCCAGTCACTATCCAGCACACACACCTCCCCCCACCCATGCCCAGTCACTATCCAGCACACACACCTCCCCCACCCATGCCCAGTCACTATCCAGCACACACACCTACCCCCCACCCATGCCCAGTCACTATCCAACACACACACCTCCCCCACCCATGCCCAGTCACTGCCCAGCACACACACCTCCCCCCACCCATGCCCAGTCACTATCCAGCACACACACCTCTCCCACCCATGCCCAGTCACTATCCAGCACACACACCTCTTCCACCCATGCCCAGTCACTATCCAGCACACACACCTCTCCCACCCATGCCCAGTCACTATCCAACACACACACCTCCCCCACCCATGCCCAGTCACTGCCCAGCACACACACCTCCCCCCCACCCATACCCAGTCACTATACAGCACACACACCTACCCCCACCCATGCCCAGTCACTGCCCAGCACACACACCTACCCCCACCCATGCCCAGTCACTGCCCAGCATACACCTCTCCCCCCACCCATGCCCAGTCACTGCCCAGCACACACACCTCCCCCCACCCATTTCCAGTCACTGCCCAGCACATACACCTCCCCCCACCCATGCCCAGTCACTGCCCATCACACACACCTCCCCCACCCATGCCCAGTCACTGCCCAGCACACACACCTCCCCCACCCATGCCCAGTCACTACCCAGCACACACACCTCCCCCACCCATGCCCAGTCACTGCCCAGCACACACACCTCCCCCCACCCATGCCCAGTCACAGCCCAGCACACACACCTCCCCCCACCCATGCCCAGTCACTGCCCAGCACACACACCTCCCCCACCCTTGCCCAGTCACTGCCCAGCACACACACCTCCCCCACCCATGCCCAGTCACTACCCAGCACACACACCTCCCCCACCCATGCCCAGTCACTGCCCAGCACACACACCTCCCCCCACCCATGCCCAGTCACTGCCCAGCACACACACCTCCCCCCACCCATGCCCAGTCACTGCCCAGCACACACACCTCCCCCACCCATGCCCAGTCACTGTCCAGCACACACACCTCCCCCACCCATGCCCAGTCACTATCCAGCACATACACCTCCCCCACCCATGCCCAGTCACTGCCCAGCACACACACCTCCCCCCACCCATGCCCAGTCACTATCCAGCACACACACCTCCCCCACCCATGCCTAGTCACTATCCAGCACACACACCTCCCCCCACCCATGCCCAGTCACTATCCAGCACATACACCTCCCCCACCCATGCCCAGTCACTATCCAGCACACACACCTCCCCCCACCCATGCCCAGTCACTATCCAGCACACGCACCTAACCCACCCATGCCCAGTCACTATCCAGCACACACACCTCCCCCCACCCATGCCCAGTCACTATCCAGCACACACACCTCACCCACCCATGCCCAGTCACTATCCAGCACACACACCTACCCCCCACCCATGCCCAGTCACTATCCAACACACACACCTCCCCCACCCATGCCCAGTCACTGCCCAGCACACACACCTCCCCCCACCCATGCCCAGTCACTATCCAGCACACACACCTCTCCCACCCATGCCCAGTAACTATCCAGCACACACACCTCCCCCCCACCCATACCCAGTCACTATCCAGCACACACACCTCCCCCCACCCATGCCCAGTCACTGCCCAGCACACACACCTCCCCCCACCCATGCCCAGTCACTATCCAGCACACACACCTCCCCCACCCATGCCTAGTCACTATCCAGCACACACACCTCCCCCCACCCATGCCCAGTCACTGCCCAGCACATACACCTCCTCCCCACCCATGCCCAGTCACTATCCAGCACACACACCTCCCCCCACCCATGCCCAGTCACTATCCAGCACACACACCTAACCCACCCATGCCCAGTCACTATCCAGCACACACACCTCTCCCACCCATGCTCAGTCACTGCCCAGCACACACACCTCCCCCCACCCATGCCCAGTCACTGCCCAGCACACACACCACCCCCCCACCCATGCCCAGTCACTGCCCAGCACACACACCTCCCCCCACCCATGCCCAGTCACTGCCCAGCACACACACCTCCCCCCACCCATGCCCAGTCACTATCCAGCACACACACCTCCCCCACCCATGCCTAGTCACTATCCGCACACACACCTCCCCCCACCCATGCCCAGTCACTATCCAGCACATACACCTCCCCCACCCATGCCAAGTCACTATCCAGCACACACACCTCCCCCCACCCATGCCCAGTCACTATCCAGCACACACACCTAACCCACCCATGCCCAGTCACTATCCAGCACACACACCTCCCCCCACCCATTCCCAGTCACTATCCAGCACACACACCTCCCCCACCCATGCCCAGTCACTATCCAGCACACACACCTACCCCCCACCCATGCCCAGTCACTATCCAACACACACACCTCCCCCACCCATACCCAGTCACTGCCCAGCACACACACCTCTCCCACCCATGCCCAGTCACTATCCAGCACACACACCTCTCCCACCCATGCCCAGTCACTATCCAGCACACACACCTCTCCCACCCATGTCCAGTCACTATCCAACACACACACCTCCCCCACCCATGCCCAGTCACTGCCCAGCACACACACCTCCCCCCCACCCATACCCAGTCACTATACAGCACACACACCTACCCCCACCCATGCCCAGTCACTGCCCAGCACACACACCTACCCCCACCCATGCCCAGTCACTGCCCAGCATACACCCCTCCCCCCACCCATGCCCAGTCACTGCCCAGCACACACACCTCCCCCCACCCATGCCCAGTCACTGCCCAGCACACACACCTCCCCCCACCCATGCCCAGTCACTGCCCAGCACACACACCTCCCCCCACCCATGCCCAGTCACTGCCCAGCACACACACCTCCCCCCACCCATGCCCAGTCACTATCCAGCATACACCTCCCCCCCACCCATTTCCAGTCACTGCCCAGCACATACACCTCCCCCCACCCATGCCCAGTCACTGCCCAGCACACACACCTCCCCCACCCATGCCCAGTCACTGCCCAGCACACACACCTCCCCCACCCATGCCCAATCACTACCCAGCACACACACCTCCCCCACCCATGCCCAGTCACTGCCCAGCACACACCTCCCCCCACCCATGCCCAGTCACAGCCCAGCACACACACCTCCCCCCACCCATGCCCAGTCACTGCCCAGCACACACACCTCCCCCACCCATGCCCAGTCACTGCCCAGCACACACACCTCCCCCACCCATGCCCAGTCACTACCCAGCACACACACCTCCCCCACCCATGCCCAGTCACTGCCCAGCACACACACCTCCCCCACCCATGCCCAGTCACTGCCCAGCACACACACCTCCCCCCACCCATGCCCAGTCACTGCCCAGCACACACACCTCCCCCACCCATGCCTAGTCACTATCCAGCACACACACCTCCCCCCATGCCCAGTCACTATCCAGCTCATACACCTCCCCCCCACCCATGCCCAGTCACTATACAGCACACACACCTAACCCACCCATGCCCAGTCACTATCCAGCACACACACCTTCCCCCACCCATGCCCAGTCACTGCCCAGCACACACACCTCCCCCCCACCCATGCCCAGTCACTATCCAACACACACACCTCCCCCACCCATGCCCAGTCACTGCCCAGCACATACACCTCCCCCCACCCATGCCCAGTCACTATCCAGCACACACACCTACCCCCCACCCATGCCCAGTCACTATCCAACACACACACCTCCCCCACCCATGCCCAGTTACTGCCCAGCACACACACCTCCCCCCACCCATGCCCAGTCACTATCCAGCACACACACCTCTCCCACCCATGCCCAGTCACTATCCAGCACACACACCTCCCCCCCACCCATACCCAGTCACTATCCAGCACACACACCTCCCCCACCCATGCCCAGTCACTATCCAGCACACACACCTCCCCCACCCATACCCAGTCACTATCCAGCACACACACCTACCCCCACCCATGCCCAGTCACTGCCCAGCACACACACCTACCCCCACCCATGCCCAGTCACTGCCCAGCATACACCCCTCCCCCCACCCATGCCCAGTCACTGCCCAGCACACACACCTACCCCCACCCATGCCCAGTCACTGCCCAGCACACACACCTCCTCCCCACCCATGCCCAGTCACTGCCCAGCACACACACCTCCCCCACCCATGCCCAGTCACTATCCAGCACACACACCTCCCCCCACCCATGCCCAGTCACTATCCAGCACACACACCTCCCCCCACCCATGCCCAGTCACTATCCAGCACACACACCTAACCCACCCATGCCCAGTCACTATCCAGCACACACACCTCCCCCCATGCCCAGTCACTATCCAGCACATACACCTCCCCCCCACCCATGCCCAGTCACTATCCAGCACACACACCTAACCCACCCATGCCCAGTCACTATCCAGCACACACACCTCCCCCCACCCATGCCCAGTCACTGCCCAGCACACACACCTCCCCCCACCCATGCCCAGTCACTATCCAACACACACACCTACCCCCCACCCATGCCCAGTCACTATCCAACACACACACACACCTCCCCCACCCATGCCCATTCACTGCCCAACACACACACCTCCCCCCACCCATGCCCAGTCACTATCCAGCGCACACACCTCTCCCACCCATGCCCAGTCACTATCCAGCACACACACCTCCCCCCACCCATTCCCAGTCACTATCCAGCACACACACCTACCCCCACCCATGCCCAGTCACTGCCCAGCACACACACCTACCCCCACCCATGCCCAGTCACTGCCCAGCATACACCCCTCCCCCCACCCATGCCCAGTCACTGCCCAGCACACACACCTCCCCCCACCCATGCCCAGTCACTGCCCAGCACACACACCTCCCCCCACCCATGCCCAGTCACTGCCCAGCACACACACCTCCCCCCACCCATGCCCAGTCACTGCCCAGCACACACACCTCCCCCCACCCATGCCCAGTCACTATCCAGCACACACCTCCCCCCCACCCATTTCCAGTCGCTGCCCAGCACATACACCTCCCCCCATGCCCAGTCACTGCCCAGCACACACACCTTCCCCCACCCATGCCCAGTCACTGCCCAGCACACACACCTACCCACCCATGCCCAGTCACTGCCCAGCACACACACCTCCCCCACCCATGCCCAGTCACTACCCAGCACACACACCTCCTCCACCCATGCCCAGTCACTGCCCAGCACACACACCTCCCCCCACCCATGCCCAGTCACTGCCCGCCACACACACCTCCCCCCACCCATGCCCAGTCACTGCCCAGCACACACACCTCCCCCACCCATGCCTAGTCACTATCCAGCACACACACCTCCCCCCATGCCCAGTCACTATCCAGCACACACACCTAACCCACCCATGCCCAGTCACTATCCAGCACACACACCTAACCCCACCCATGCCCAGTCACTATCTAGCACACACACCTCCCCCCACCCATGCCCAGTCACTATCCAGCACACACACCTCCCCCACCCATGCCTAGTCACTATCCAGCACACACACCTCCCCCCACCCATGCCCAGTCACTATCCAGCACATACACCTCCCCCCCACCCATGCCCAGTCACTATCCAGCACACACACCTCCCCCCACCCATGCCCAGTCACTATCCAGCACACACACCTCCCCCACCCATGCCCAGTCACTATCCAGCACACACACCTCCCCCCACCCATGCCCAGTCACTATCCAGCACACACCCCTCCCCCCCACCCATGCCCAGTCACTGCCCAGCATACACCCCTCCCCCCACCCATGCCCAGTCACTGCCCAGCACACACACCTCCCCCCCACCCATGCCCAGTCACTGCCCAGCATACACCCCTCCCCCCCATGCCCAGTCACTACCCAGCACACACACCTCCCCCCCACCCATGCCCAGTCACTGCCCAGCACACACACCTCCCCCCACCCATGCCCAGTCACTATCCAGCACACACACCTCCCCCCCACCCATGCCCAGTCACTATCCAGCACACACACCTCCCCCCACCCATGCCCAGTCACTATCCAGCACACACACCTCTCCCCCACCCATGCCTAGTCACTATCCAGCACACACACCTACCCCCACCCATGCCCAGTCACTATCCAGCACACACACCTACCCCCACCCATGCCCAGTCACTATCCAACACACACACCTCTCCCCCACCCATGCCCAGTCACTATCCAGCACATACACCTCCCCCCACCTATGCCCAGTCACTATCCAGCACACACACCTCCCCCACCCATGCCCAGTCACTATCCAGCACATACACCTCCCCCCACCCATGCCCAGTCACTATCCAGCACATACACCTCCCCCCACCCATGCCCAGTCACTATCCAGCACACACACCTCCCCCCACCCATGCCCAGTCACTATCCAGCACACACACCTCCCCCCCCCATGCCCAGTCACTATCCAGCACATACACCTCCCCCCACCCATACCCAGTCACTATCCAGCACACACACCTACCCCCACCCATGCCCAGTCACTGCCCAGCACACACACCTACCCCCACCCATGCCCAGTCACTGTCTATATGGCTGCCGGCGGATGAGAAGAGACCTCCTTGCTTTGCAGATGCACCACAGTGAGGTGAGACAAGCAGCCGATTGTGCTGCTGCTGTGGCTCTGTGTGTGCCGTTCGGTCATTTGGTCTCATTTGAGGTGAGGGGGGGGGGGGGCACTCTTGTCTCGCTCCTCTCCACATCTCTTTACTCTCCAGCACACACACGGTTCACGTCATGCGCCTCTCTCGCGCTGCTTGCTCACTTCTTCTCCCCATAGGCCGGTGCAGCCTGCATATGAATTAAAGTTAGCCGCAGCTGTCCCGTTTTGTGCCCCTCTGTGCCTCAGGGCCCGGGAAGGGTGTACCCTTTGTACCCCCTGTCCCCGTCCTGCCTCCATTACCCCCATCTGGGTCTATGATTAACCAGCAAGGAGCCACATGATAATGGCTCCTTACTTAATATATCTAAGCTAAGAGCTACCTACCTTGGAGCAACCTCATAATGCTCCATGTGGCATGTCAGGGCCTGCACCTCCTCCTAATGCAGGAACCTCTCTGCCTCTCACAACAGACATATATAGTGGCAGATGCTCAATTATGTATATTGGGGCAAGTGTATGAATAAGCCCCCAAGCCGCATCAAATGCAGAACCGCCCCGTACCGCCATACTTGCAGCACTGCTGTCCATACAGTACTTTCACTCTCATTGAACCTCACCCTCCTGAGCCTCGGTGGACAGGCAGGAATCTGCCGGCTTGTGGCAGGGAGAAGGCAGTCACAGCCAGACAGTACCTGAAATTCCTCCACATATTCTTCTTGCATACAGACATTTACTTTACTTAGTTTATTACATTATTATTGACCACTTTTTTTTTGCTTGACGTGAGCCACAGACTTGAAATAAATTGTCCACTATTAATCTTCCAGATAGTAAGAGTCACCTGTGAACATAAAAGATTTATATACAGAGAGCAGGCAGCTATCAGCCGCTGCTTGCCTCTTACTGAAGCTTCCATGTTATGTTTATTAATAGGCTTTCTGTTCTCACTGGCTGACTGACCGTGGGGGAAAAGCACAAAATCATATTTTATTGTATACCGAAACAGACAGAGATAACAGGGCCTGCATATAATTATGTCCACATCATTAATTAGTTCCCAACAGACTGCAACTAGCGTTAACCGTAACCAGACCTCAAATAAAGTTGGATGTGAGTAATTTCATATCTCCCCGTGTAAGAGTGGTGGCGTGGTGGGGGTGGCAGTAAACAACAAAGTACCAGCCAATCAGCTCCTGGTGCTGCCATGCTACAGGCTGTTTGAAAAATGACAGTTAGGATCTGGGGCCTGATTCAGGGGGTCATTCCGACCCGATCGCACGCTGCGCTTCTTCGCAGCCGTGTGATCGGGTCGGAACTGCGCATGCGCAGCGGCCGTATTGCGCAGGCGCATTGTTGCCCGGCGATGCCGCTAACGAAGAAAGCGGTCGAATCGGCGACCGCAAGAAGATTGACAGGAGGAAGGCGGAACCTGGCGTCAACTCACCGTTTTCTGAGCGCGGAGATCCAAATGCAGGCGTGTCGAGGCGTTTGGAGGGCGGATGTCTGACTTCAGTTCCGGGACCTGCAATGGTGGATTGATCGCACAGGGTAAGTAACTCTTTCCCTGGTCTTGTTCTACACAAAACTTTTTTTGCATAGCCGGGCTGCACAAGCGATCGCAGCCTTGCTATGCAGAAATACACTCCCCCATAGGCGGCGTCTACTAGTTGACCACACGGGTTGCAAAAAGTTGCAGCGTGCGATTAACTCGGAATGACCTCCTAAGACCTGATCGCTGCTGTGCGTTTTTGCACAGCAGGCGATTATAGATTGACTGTGTATGCGTATGCACCGCAATGCACACATGCATCGCCAAACAACAACAGGCATCACCGAACAGCGACAAGCTGGTGCGCAAATTTCAATCGCACAGCCATTCTCAAGCTGATTGACAGGAAGCGGGCGTTTGTGGGTGGTAACTGACCGTTTTCTGGGAGTGTCAGGAAATACGCAGACGTTCCCAAGCGTTTTCAGGGAGGGTGTGTGACGTCAGCCCGTACTCATCGCACTGGAGGAGTTAGTCCTGGGCTACGCACACACTGCACACAATGGTAAAAACTTTTGATAGTGAGTGAGGTGAGAATGGATTTGCAGCTGTCCGCTGACAGAGGGATATTTGTAGCACGGCGTACACATGCGAACGCACACTTGCACGGGCGAATATACACCCCCCCAGGGGCGGCGACTTCCTGATCACAGGACAACAAAATGAACAGCCCAGCAATCAGGTCTGAATCGGGCCCCCGATTTCCTGGTACTTTATCACTCTCTAGTTTAAGAAATGAGAGAGAGAAAAAACATAAATTGCCCAGTAACAATAACAACAGTAACAATGACAGCATAACAATAGAGACAAGCAGTAAGGAAAAAAACAAGAAAAAATAGGATTTTAGTACCTACCGGTAAATCCATTTCTCTTAGTCCGTAGAGGATGCTGGGAACTCCAAAAGGACCATGGGGTATAGACGGGATCCGCAGGAGCTTGGGCACACTAAAAAGACTTTGACTGGGTGTGAACTGGCTCCTCCCTCTATGCCCCTCCCCCAGACCTCAGTTATAGGAACTGTGCCCAGGAGAGACGGACATTTCGAGGAAAGGATTTATTGTTTAAACACGGTGAGTGTCATACCAGCTCACACCACGAACATACCGCAGAGCGTGGCATTCAATAGAATACCAGCCAACGGCATGAAAAAATATACAGCCACATGCTGAGAGAATGTGTAACACAACCTGAGTGTCAACACACCCAATAATAAGACACTGCATGCCATGGCATGCACAACGTCAGCAACATCCTGACAGAAAGAAACACCACCAGAGTGTAACCATAACCGATAACTGCAGACACAGTATGCACTGGGACGGGCGCCCAGCATCCTCTACGGACTAAGAGAAAAGGATTTACCGGTAGGTACTAAAATCCTATATTCTCATACGTCCTAGAGGATGCTGGGGACTCCAAAAGGACCATGGGGTTTATACCAAAGCTGCAGACCGGGCGGGAGAGTGCGGACGACTCTGCAGCAGCGATTGAGCAAACATAAGGTCCCTATCAGCCAGGGTATCAAACTTGTAGAGCACAGCAAAAGTGTTTGAACCCAACCAAGCAGCCGCTCGGCAAAGTTGAAACGCCGAGGCTCATCGGGCATCTGCCCAAGCAGAAACCATCTACCTAGTAGAATGGGTCTCCACCGACTTCGGTAACGATAATCCAGCCATAGAACGAGCACGCCGAATCGAATCACAGATCTAGCGTGTAACCGACCGTAAAGACACAGGCGCCCCAATCACGCTGGGAGCATACTGAACAAATAGAGCCTCTGATTCCGCAATCGGAGGCAATTTGGCGACATAAATATTCAAATCCCTGACTACATCGAGAGACCTTGAATCAGTTGAAGTAACCACAGGCATCAAATAGGCTGGTTTCTGCGAAACACCTAAACCACTGTTGGCAGAACTATTATCCGAGTTCTCAATTTCACTCTATCCTCCTGGAAGATCAAATAGGGGCTCTTGTGAGACCCAATCACTACATCCAGCACCCGCTCTGCGGACGCCAAAGCCAAAAGCACGACCACTCTTCCAGAGAGAAATTTTAACACAACCCTTCAGACAGGTTCCAATCATTGCGACACAAGAAAACTCAACACTACTGCGAGGTCCCAAGGTGCCAATGGGGGCACCAATGGAGGTTGGATGTGCAGTACTCCTTCCACGAAGGTACGAACTTCCGGAAAGGTCGCCAATTCTTTCTTGAAAGAAAAGTTATAAGGCCAAAACCGCATTTGAATGGAGCCTAACTTTAGGCCTGCACCCACACCTGCTTGCAAAGAATGGAGACGAACGACCCAGCTGAAGCTTCCGTAATAGCCTTTTTGGATTCACACCAAGACATATATTTCCTCCAAACCGCCACGCCGACAAACGCAGCCTCGGTAAGTCTTGAGACACGCCCGGATCTTAATGTAACAGTTCCTCCCATAGAGGAAGAGTCCAGGGAACTTCTATGAGGACATCTTTAAGAACTGGATACCAAACCCCCCATGTTCAGACCGGAATAATGACGATCGCCTGAACCTTTGTTCGTCTTACGTTGATCACCTTCAGAAGAGTGAAAACGGAGGGGACACATAGACCGACTTAAAACACCCAAGGTGTCCCGAGGACGTCCACTGCTATAGCCTGAGTGTCCCCTGACCTAGAACAATATCCCTGAGATCTCACGTTGAGGCGAGACGCCAACATGTCCAATTGAGGCACTCCTCAAGACTTGTCGCTTCAGTGAAACTTCTCGATGACGACTGTATTTCTCCCGGATGGAGATCGCATCTGCAGAGGAATCTATTTCTCGGTCGTTCACATCCAGAAAGAAGACTGCTAATATAGCGTTTACCAGTCCTTTCACCCAGCGGAAAACTTTTACGGCATCTGCCATTGCCACTTTGCTCCTTGTTCCGCCCTAGCGGCTTACTTACACCACTACTGTCAAGTCGTCCGACGGAATCAACACGGGCAGATCACTAAGTATATATTCACTGAAAATAGCTCTTAATCCAAGAAAGCTTATTGCAGACATGCTTCCCAGCTTGGCCTTTTCCCCTGGATATACCTCCCTTGCAAGGACTGCTCCCCAGTCTCGGAGATCTGCATGCATGGACACCAGAAACTCCACCGGGAGTCCGAACCTTCGTCCCTCTAGGAGGTGAGAACTGAGCAGACACCACAGAAGCGATATCCGTGCTATTAGGATTATATTCTGGCGCATGTGCAGGTGAGACCCGGACCACATTTCCAACTGTCCTCGTGAGAAACACTCTGGCATTTGACCTGCTCACTGAAAAACCTCTTAGGCCGCACCATCTTCTTCATCAACGGAACATATTGCTGGATTGTCACTGCAAATCTGATCCGACTCTGGATCCTCAGACCCTTTTTTCCACAAAACCTCAACCGTTCAATATCTACTCTGATACCCACCTCCGACATCTGTGTCGTTGGGAACAACAGCCATTCCCTGTGTTGAAGCACAGTCAGAGAGAACCAACGATTTGCACCACTTGTTTCTTGACCTCGCCTTAATCAGGAGAGCGTCTCAGTACAGAATAACCATGGCACTTACTATTGAAAGAAACCCATGATACTGTCATCACCCCTGTGAAATGGCAAAGACAATCCTGGATATCAACCCAGGTAAGCCGAATGCGGAGAAAAACGCATTTAACCCCTTTTCTACTTTTACGTGCTGGAGCTCCCTTCATAAGTAGACATCTTTTTTTTTTTAGGGACAGCAGGACAATGTCCTGAACCTGACGCAACTGTGGTATGGCGTTGCGTACCGCCTCCTCTTCTAGAGGGGAATCCCTAAGATCTATTCAACACTCAGTGAGGGGAACCATCTGTAAACTCCAGCATGTCCCCTTTTGGATTCTATTAGAAACTCACAGGTTCAAGTCCCTTCCCGGACTGACCGAAAAATAATAGACGAGTTCCCACCAGAGTGGGCTCCAGCCAGATAGACCCAGCAACATGCGGTGGATGTGGTAGAACAGAAAACAACATCCGCTTCTGCAAACCTAACAAGGCTGCAGAACTCTTACCTTGTCACCTTCCACTGTCTGCACCGAGAAGGAAAAAAGAAAAGTATCTAACCTGTTAAAATGACTGCATCCCACAACCGAATGCGCCACCAGCCCTTGTGAGGGAATCTAACTCACGAAGCAAGACTTACCCGCGGTATCCGCCGAGATTGACTGAACTGAGGCCTCCCCAAACAGCGGTACACCGTCCCAGGGAAACACTCCAGTATCTCGGATTCAGCCTCAGCATTTCTTCTGCAATCGTACAGCAACCTGCCTCCATGTTATAGAGAAGGATCAACATAAGGAACATCCCCTCTCTCTATAGGGTAATTCTGTCGGATGCCTTACCGAAAACAAGCACTCCCCCATGTGCAGGCAATGCAAACAACACCAAAGTAAAGAATAAAATATCACTTAGCTTCCTGTGTACGATCCTTTGTGACAGGGCCCCATGTCGACCAGGAGTTGACTTTCACAGTATTCTATCCGCAGCGGGAAAAGAATAAACATTCGGACTCCTTGTGAGGATCTGGGACCAACTCGTCACGGCCGACCTAGAGCTTTATCAACAGAGCGACCAGCACATGAGAAGGATTACTTTTACTTCAGCATTTATTAGAAATCGTAATATGAATATACATAATGTAATACACAATTACACACATATCCTAAACATATATATATATATATATATATATATACTGTATACATATACATATAATCGGATTATCCGGAACCGTCGGGTCCCTAGTGACATTAATGTGTTCTGAATGTGTATGACCATGTACTGAATGCCCCAGTTGTGGATCTACCAGGAAAACATTATGGTCGACAGAAAACCTAGTATTCGTCGACAGCAGGGAGTAGTAACCAGGCAAAATAACAGTCTTGTAACTCCGAGGGGACCGAGGGAAGTACACATATATAAGTACAATAACACTCCCCACAAATACTACCATGTCTGTGCTTGAGCTACAGGCCCATGGAACCGTACCATACATATACATATAAACATATATACACAGGTATAAGGCAGTTACAGCATGTTAATTTACACCCAGTAATAACAGTTGGTGCCGACAGAGTCACCCACATACTATTGTGTCTCCCATACAGTGTTTACTTTTGATAAGTATACAACTACCGACCTGCTGACACTGCATCTACAGAATCAATTACCACCATGCCGACTGTGATTCCCATAAGTGACAGGGCACTCACTCCTGTCGACCCATGTCAACTAAAGCTATAGCTGGTATTCGACAGGGAACACACAGATATGTATATATATTCATAACTCACAGATTACATGCCCAATTTGTCTAAAATAGTGCTATGTTGTCCACCATATAGCACTAAACATCGTGCCCCCTCATGCTTTTGGCGGGGACCTGTAGAAAATGGCGCTGTAACCCGAAGTGAGGGCTAAGCCCCGCCCCTTCTCGGCGCACTTCAGCCCGCTAATAAAACATCATTATGTATGGTATTTGGGGTCCCTATACAGTGTCTACCCACTGTATAGCTCTGTTGTCACCCACAAATAGGTATATTGCTGCCCAAGGTGCTCCCCCCTAGCGCCCTGCACCCTGTACAAACCATTGGCGTGTGGGAGCAATGGCGCGCAGTGTGACCGCTGCGGTATCTGGCGGGGGAATCATAAACGGTGCCCAGGCACCGAACATGTACCTATGCCAGCGTTAAAACTTACAGTAACTTGCTGCCCAGGGCGCTCCCCCCCAGCGCCCTGCACCCTGTGAGTGCCGTTGGTGTGTGGGAGCATGGAGCGCAGCGCGACCGCTGCATGTTACCTACGTTACTGAAGTCTTCTGCCGTCACTGAAGTCTTCTTTTCTTCCAATACTCACCCGGCTTCTTTCTTCTGGCTTCTGTGAGGAGGGTGACGGCGCGGCTCCGGGAACAAGCAGCTAGGCGCACCAAGTGATCGAACCCTCTGGAGCTAATGGTGTACAGTAGCCTAAGAAGCAGAGCCTTTAACTAAGAAGAAGTAGGTCTGACTTCTCTCCCCTCAGTCCCACGATGCAGGGAGCCTGTAGCCAGCAGGTCTGCCTGAAAATAAAAAACCTAACAAAATTCTTTCCAGAGAAACTCAGTAGAGCTCCCCTAGTGTGTGTCCAATCACTCCTGGGCACAAAGTCTAACTGGAGTCTGGAGGAGGGGCATAGAGGGAGGAGCCAGTTCACACCCAGTCAAAGTCTTTTTAGTGTGCCCAAGCTCCTGCGGATCCCGTCAATACCCCATGGTCCTTTTGGAGTCCCCAGCATACTCTAGGACGTATGAGAAATAGGATTTTATATACCTACCGGTAAATCCTTTTCTCGTAGTCCGTAGAGGATGCTGGGGTCCATTTAGTACCATGGGGTATAGACGAGTCTGCAGGAGCCTTCTGCACTTTAAGACTTTTTTATAGTGTGAACTGGCTCCTCCCTCTATGCCCCTCCTCCAGACCTCAGTATAGGAAATGTGCCCGAGGAGACAGACAAACTTCGAGAGAAGGATTTACTTTAAGCTAGTGGCGAGATTCACACCAGCTGACACGCCCTCAACCATGCCGCACAACATGGCATATAACTCAAACACATGCCAACGAGCATGAATAACTTTACAGCAACTGCTGAACAACAACTTAACACGTGAAAACTTGTGCAAGAAGAAAAGATAATATGCAGGAAAAAGGAGCACTGGGAGGGCACCCAGCATCCTCTACGGACTAGGAGAAAAGGATTTACCTGTAGGTATATATAAAATCCTATTTTATCTAACGTCCTAGAGGATGCTGGGGTCCATTTAGAACCACGGGGATGTACCAAAGCTCCCAGTACGGACGGGAGAGTGCGGATGTTCCTGCAGAACTGACTGACCAAATTTAAGGTCATCAGCGGCCAAGGTGTCAAATTTGTAGAACTTAGCATTCGTTTTTGCCCCTGACCAAGTAGCTGCTCGGCATAGCTGTAGAGATGAGCCCCCCCGGGCAGCCGCCCAGGAAGAACCCACTTTCCTAGTAGAGTGGGCCTTTACCGAATTCGGTACCGGCAATCCTGCCGTGGAATAAGCATGCTGAATCGTATATCTGATCCATCGTGCAATTGTCTGCTTAGAAGCAGGACACCCAATCTTGTTGGGATCATACAGGATAAACAATGCTTCTGTTTTCCTAATACGAGCTGTCCTTGTAACGTAAATCTTGAAAGCTCTGACCACGTCTAAGAACTTTGAAGGAGTAGAGGTGTCAGTAGCCACTGGCACCACAATAGGTTGGTTAATATGGAATGAAGACACAACTTTTGGAAGAAAGTGCTGACGAGTTCTCAGTTCAGCCCTATCTTCATGAAAGATCAAATAGGGGCTCTTGAGAGACAAGGCCCCCAACTCAGACACCCCCCTCGCGGATGCCAAGGCCAACAGCATGACCACTTTCCAAGTGAGAAACTTTAACTCAACCTCTTGCAGAGGCTCAAACCAATCCGATTGAAGGAACTGCACCACCACATTAAGGTCCCATGGTGCCATAGGAGGCACGAATGGTGGTTGGATGTGCAGAACCCCCTTCAGGAACGTCTGTACTTCAGGAAGGGAAGCCAATTGTTTCTGAAAGAAAATGAACAAGGCCAAAATTTGGACCTTGGTAGACCCCAATCTTAAGCCACACCACACCAGCCTGTAGAAACAGGAGAAGACGTCCTAATTGAAACTCCACCGTTGGAGAATTCCTGGATTCACACCAAGATACATATTTTCTCCAATTACAATGGCAATGTCTAGATGTTACTCCTTTCCTGGCTTGCTCCTGAAGATCTGGATACCAAGCCCTCCTTGGCCAGTCTGGGGCAATGAGGATCGCCCGAACCCTTGTTCTTCTTATGTAACCTTTTCCAGCAGAACTCTGTAGAGCTCCACTAGCGTGCCTCCAGTCTCACAGGGCACAATTTCTAAACTGAGGTCTGGAGGAGGGGCATAGAGGAAGGAGCCAGTTCACACTGTAAAAAAGTCTTAAAGTGCCGAAGGCTCCTGCAGCATCCTCTAGGACGTTAGAGAAATAATAATAATAATAATAATAATAATAAACAATCAGAAGCTATAAGCACCCAGGACCTGAGTCTGCAAATTCCAGTGAAAATCTAAAGCTATACGCACGTCCTGTGTACATATACACAGTTCCAACTCTCCCAGCTTATTTATTTCAAAAATCTAAATCTAATGTTTATTGAATTACACATATCGTGCCTGATGCCGAGTCAGACGCAAGTCCAAATGCGGACGCACCTTGCAGATATCTGCAGACTGCACCTGTGCCATATAATTCAATTGCAGTCTGTGCATACAGCGTTCCATGCTACCGAGAATGGCTACTGGTCTGGGTACTGAAGAGGTGGTGTGGCCAAATCCAGGGAGGCTTTGCCATGCCCCCTCAAAAAAAATGGAAGAATAGCTTTCTCGGCGCCGCAAAGCATGCCAGCAACCACACAGGGGCAGTTGCACAGGGGCGGGGGGGGGGGGGGGGGCATTTGCCCTCCCTCTTGGCAGCTGACCAATGATGGATCTCTCTTTGTGTGAATGAGCGTTTCTGGCCGGTAGCTGGGTGGTGACCATGCAGACGCGCAAAACAGATCTGTTTTCTGGGAGTGTCATCGGAGTGTCTTCCGTGCTCGCTTGTAGAGTGCATACGGAGATGGAAAGCCTATGTCGACAGGTCAAAAAATCGACATGCGCTTTTCATGACTTTTTTCATTGAAACCGACTTGCTCATACTTCACCATCCCAGTGGACGTGGAGGGGGAATATAATAGTGTGCCGACTGCAGCGAGGCACCGTGCCCGAAGCATGGCGAGCCCAAAGAGACATGCAAGGGGAAGCGGTACACTTTTACGGTATCCATGTCGACCGATGTCAACATGCACACCAAATTTTTTTGAAAAATTGGTGTCAACTTTTTGACCTGTCGGCATTTTAAATGTTGGTATTTTGACGATGTCAGTATTTTGACCATTTGATGGTCTTTTGACCATCGGTCAGTTGTTGTTGGTATTTTGACCATTAGGATTTTGATTGTAGGTAAATCATACTGATTCCGTTTCCAGTTGCCTGGAAAATCTTCCCCTTACCTGCCTGTCAGATCACATCAATTAATAGTATATGATGTGATTTTACTAAAGATGCGGACACAACATTCAGTATAAGGGGTGGAATGGAGATGCTGTACATACCCAGTGGCAACAGCTTTCCCTACAAGTCTACTTTGTCTGTTGATCTGAGTGGTCAATTAGTGCACCAGACCAGAGAGCAGCTGCTAGCAAGAAGAGACTGGTGCCTTAAAATTAGGTGGGAGAATGTGTGTATAGAAAGGTCACTTCTGTCTCCTACTGTTTATACTATGTATGCTTGTATGTATGTATGTATGTATGTATGTATATATGCATGTGCAGTATATATGTATGCATGTATGTATGTATATTATTTATATATGTATATTTATTTATGTATTTATTACTGACCACTTTCAGTATGTTATTTATATTAGAAAAATGTGTTGCAGAGCAGGGAACTTAGATTCCAGAATGGTGCCCAGATCATACCTCCCAACATCTGACACCCATAAAGATGGACATCTGCGCGTGACTGCCCAAAAAGGGTACGTGGCCTAATGGAAAGGGGTCCTGGCTTTGAGGGAGGGACCAGTGATAGCGAGCCACGCCCCATTTTCATCACTGAGGGGGCATGCCCAGCGCTCTGTGAGCTGCTGGCGTTCCCCCTCTCCCTCTGTCTTCACTGAATAGGCTCTGTGCGCATGCGCACAGCATCTATTCACCGCCTCTCAGCTGACCCCCCTCCCTCGCGGCCCGCGGGTAGGACAGCGGGACAGTCCCAGAAAAACGAGACTGTCTCGCGAAAATCAGAACAGTTGGAAGGTATGGCCCAGATGCAAAGAAAAAAACGAAAACATTCAGCTTAAGCAGACAGGCCGTACTGCTGCATCTGATGCCTTATGTGGATCACTGCCCATGTATATGTCTGAAGTAACATTCACTGGGGGGAATTCAAATGTTATTGCCCCTGATCTCCTATCTAAAGCCCCTGTCCCTGCGCAAAGCGGCTAAACCTGACTAAACTAATGGGCGCGATCAGGAAAAGTGGTTTGGGCACTTTTCACACATTTCAGCACGCCACACCTGGCGGGTGTGAGCTAAAATGTAGACGCTGGCAGTTAATCACGCCCGAACAGAGCTACATTTGAATAGCTCCACTGGGCGCCATCTACTGGCTGCCGGCGTACTAAACATTTGAATCTCATCCATTGAACTTTTTATGAGGCAGACTAGATGTAAGTGCTAATTACAGTATGCCCCCTTCTTGGACTGGCTATGCGCTCTCAAAAATCAAGCATTTGTAACCCCCCGCTAGAAATCCTGCAGTATACCCTACTGCCCACTGTGTTACCATTCTAAAAACATCAGAGTATTCAGCTTGAATATCATTACACGCCGTGTGTAAGCGTACGCAGAGTCACAGTTTACCTTTAAAGGAGAAAATAAAATGAGTTGTTTCTTTTATTCACCTTCCCCTGCTGTCAAATGCTGATTCATTAACGAGGCCAGGAAACGAGACAGGGTTATTATCTTAAAATAATGTTTTTATCCAAAGGCCAAGGAAGAAAGAGACAGTCCCTGCCAGGTGATCTGTTCCTCTGCTCTCAGCGCAGTCATTTAAATGAGAGACTGCGTAAATCCTCCGCCGGGAATATTTTACAAGGTTGG
Organism: Pseudophryne corroboree; assembly: GCF_028390025.1. Classification (NCBI taxonomy): domain Eukaryota; kingdom Metazoa; phylum Chordata; class Amphibia; order Anura; family Myobatrachidae; genus Pseudophryne; species Pseudophryne corroboree. The sequence goes on along the minus strand of NC_086448.1, from coordinate 822,547,044 downwards.
TGTTTACACGTTATCTGGCTGAGCGAGTAGAAAGAAGAGGGTGCGAGAGTCTGCGGGATGGCAGCGCGGCTTGATGCTCATCTCTGTTGCTTCGAGATTTAAATTCCAGAACTGCTGCTATAAACGGAATTTAGGGAGACATTTACTAAGCAGGGATAAGAGTGGAGAAGTGAACCAGTGGAGAAGTTGCCCCATCAACCAATCAGCAGCTCTGTATCATTTTATAGTATGCAAATTATAGATGTTACTTCAGTGCTGATTGGTTGCCATGGGCAACTTCTCCACTGGCTCACTTCTCCACCCTTATCACTGCTTAGTAAATGTACCACTTAGCTTTATAACTGGTGGATAGTACATATCTGGATGTACTCATACGTATGAACAGGTGTGAGTGGGATGCGATACATTAGCATCAATATGACTCACAGGATAAAACATTAAACATTTCAAAAGCTCAAGTACATGAATATGGGAGCCAATAGAACACACACAAAAAAAAGAGACATATACTGTGCATTAAGGTACCTACATACTGTAGCACATTTACTATACTATTTGTTACTTGCTGGAGTGTGATGTATTTGCATAATAAATGGGGTTAAGTGCCCAATAGTAGATGCAGTCGGCTCAGGTCATGCTTTGTGTCTGCAACGCCGCGCTGGTGCTATTACAGTGTAGCAAATAAACGTAATGAATTTATGACTGCTACTTTCAGTGAGGAGCTGCGGAAAAACGTATCAGTGACAGGCATGTGACACTACCATAGGATGCAACATCTCCCTGCGTCTGTTTAGCCACCTCCTTGTCACCACCCTGTCACCACCCAGGGACACACTATGGGGGTCATTCCAAGTTGATCGCTTGCTAGCTACTTTTAGCAGCCATGCAAACGCACTGTCGCCGCCCACCGGGGAGTGTATTTTCGTTTTGCAGAAGTGCGAACGCCTGTGCAGCAGAGCGCCTGCTAAATCATTTTGTGTAAACCAAGACCAGCCCTGGACTTACTCTTCGTGTGCGTTGATTCTTACGACGGAGGGACGGCTTTTGATGTCACACACCCGCCCAGCATTCGCCCAGTCATGCCTGCGTTTTCCCCGACACGCCTGCTTTTTTCTAAGTACTCCCTGAAAACGGTCGGTTGACACCCAGAAACGCCCACTTCATGTCAATCTTCCTGCGTTTGGCCATGCGACTGAAAGCTTCGCTAGAACCTGTGCAAAACCACGATGCTCTTTGTACCTGTACGTCGCGCGTTGCAGATTAGCCGTCTTTTTCACTGATCGCAGCGCAGCGAACAACGGCAGCTAGCGATCAACTCGGAATGACCCCCTATGCCAGAGGTTTCCAAAAGTGATTCTCAAGGCACACTAATGGTCCAGGCTTTATCCATGCTTGGCTACAGGTGACTTAGGGGGCCATTCAGATCTGATCCCTAGGCTGCGTTTTCGCACAGCGGGCGATCAGATCCAAACTGCACATGCGTATTCACCACACTGCCGGCGCGATGCACGGCCACAACGGGGATCGCTGGTCAGTGACGGGATTGTGCGTTCGCAAGGAGATTGGCGTTTGTGGGTGGCAACTGACCGTTTTCAGGGAGTGTCTGAAAAAATGAAGGCGGGATCAAGCGTTTGCAGGGTGGGTGTCTGACGTTAAATCCGGTCCCGGACAGGCTGATGTGATTGCAGCGGCTGAGTAAGTTCTGGGCTGCGTAGAGACTGCACAAGATCTGTTTGTACAGCTCTGCTACACATGCAATCGCACACTTGCACAGTGAAAATACACTACCCCTGTAAGCGGCGACTATCTGATCGCAGGACAGCAAAAATCGCTGCCTAGTGATCAGATCTGCATGACCCCCTTAATTAGTACCTTTGTCAAAATCTTTCTCTAATGGGCAAAACCAGGGCCCTCATTCCGAGTTGTTCGCTCGCAAGCTGCTTTCAGCAGCTTTGCACACGCTAAGCCGCCGCCTACTGGGAGTGAATTTTAGCTTATCAAAATTGCGAACGAAAGATTCGCAATATTGCGATTAGACCTCTCTTAGCAGTTTCTGAGTAGCTCCAGACTTACTCGGCATCTGCGATCAGTTCAGTGCTTGTCGTTCCTGGTTTGACGTCACAAACACACCCAGCGTTCGCCCAGACACTCCTCCGTTTCTCCAGCCACTCCCGCGTTTTTCCCAGAAACTGTAGCGTTTTTTCACACACACCCATAAAACGGCCAGTTTCCGCCCAGAAACACCCACTTCCTGTCAATCACATTACGATCACCAGAAAAAACCTCGTAATGCCGTGAGTAAAATTCCTAACTGCATAGCAAATTTACTTGGCGCAGTCGCACTGCGGACATTGCGCATGCGCATTAGCGACTAATCGCTCTGTTGCAAAAAATAAAAATAACGAGCGAATAACTCGGAATGACCCCCCAAGTGCACTGCTGGTAGGGCAGATGTAACATGTGCAGCGTAGGCGTCGATTCTGTGAGAGCTTCCGGGACCGAGCACCTACGGACCGCGAGGAGCACCCACGGAACCAGCTGCTGCCACAGTAGAGCTAGCCGCCGCAGTAGATTGAGACGCGTTGGGGGCTGCAGAAGCACTTCTGTACCATAGCAATGTAAAAAAACAACCAAAAATGTCCGCCACTGAGGATGAGACAGACACTAGAGGACACATTTGACCTCTAGCACCTGTGTCCTCGGCGACGGGCATTTTAAGAGGGTGTTTTTGTACACTGCTATGGTAAAGAAGCGCTTCCGCAGCCCCCAGCCATCACAATCTACTGTGGGGGCTAGCAGTAACCACTGATGCCCTCACCCAGAAGCTTAGCAGAAGTACGGACGGATGTGTGCAGTCGAGCTCTGCAGACTGGAGACTCGGGAGATCACTGCGGATACTCTGTACCTCATTGCGCCACTGTCATTGTGGCTTGCTGAAGCACTCTCACCAGCGCACGCTGTGCAAAGGAGAGCGGAGAGTAGAGGTTTTTGCCGGGATAAATATCACATTATACAGCGGCTACTGTGGCTGATTGAAGTGCTTTATTAACCGAAGCTGTACTAAGGAGGGAGATCCACATATTGGAGAGCGTTGCACAGATTCTTAACACCAGCATTCCTTGTTGGAGCGTCTGCCATGCCTACAGCAATCTGAGGAGAGGTATATTAAGTACATAGGCCCTCATTCCGAGTTGATCGGTCGCAAGGCGAATTTAGCAGTTACACACGCTAAGCCGCCGCCTACTGGGAGTGTATCTTAGCTTCTTAAAATTGCGACCGATGTATTCGCAATATTGCGATTACAAACTACTTTGCAGTTTCTGAGTAACTTCAACCTTACTCTGCCTGTGCGATCAGTTCAGTGCTTGTCGTTCCTGGTTTGACGTCACAAACACACCCAGCGTTCGCTCAGACACTCCCCCGTTTCTCCAGCCACTCCTGCGTTTTTTCCGGAAACGGTAGCGTTTTCATCCACACGCCCATAAAACGCCGTGTTTCCGCCCAGTAACACCCATTTCCTGTCAATCACATTACGATCGCCGGAGCGATGAAAAAGCCGTGAGTAAAAATACTATCTTCATTGTTAAATTACTTGGCGCAGTCGCAGTGCGAATATTGCGCATGCGTACTAAGCGGATTTTCATTGCGATGCGATGAAAAATACCGAGCGAATGACTCGGAATGAGGGCCATAGTGCACGGTACTCTGGGTGGAATCTGGGACTCTCTGAGTATAAACAGTTATTTTGTGGTTCTATCCACATTAACAGCTGAACTATTAATCAAAAATCAATCAATCTTCAATCTTTCATCAATTAACTGCCTTGTGGTTTAATCCATATTAACAACTGAATTACTAACCACTTTACAGATACCAACAAATATATTGATTAATATATATGGACGATAATTGGTATAAAGGAGATACATCTGTGATATTAATTATACTAACCCATAACAAGTGATTGGATTGGAATATATGGACTTTGTTCATTATAAAAGAGGAGACTCAATTGATATACACCTTGTTTGATTGATAGCAAAACAGCTGACTACAAATTATCAGCTGCATCGTGCACTACATGTTCAGTGTTTTAATAAACCAATTTGCTACAATGAATGGACACTACCTATAAATTATAATATATATTGTATTTGGTTAAGATCGTGTTGATAGTGTCCAAACAGATTCGCTTGTTTGACCACTGTGTTATAGTGATTCTAGGAATAAGAACTCCCATTAAAGGAACAAAGAGTCCGATAACGCAGGTGGTTAGAAAAGTTGATTTATTGTGGAAATATTCAGCCTTGATATGGCATATCTTTTAAATAATTCTTAATAGATTAATATTAGTACCGGCCGGTACCATAGTATAATATCTGTACTGTATATTTGTATGTTGTATTCTTTTTATATATAAAAAAGTAAACTAAAAGGATTTTATACAAAGTGAATAGCGCTGTCTCATTCTTCGATTTTGTTCTCTGCAAAAACAGTTTGTGCAGTTTCTGAGTGGCTCTGATCTTACTCAGCGCTTGCGATCACTTCAGCCTATTTGTGTCTGGATTTAACGTCATACACCCGCCCAGCGAACGCCTGCGTTTTTTCAGACATGCCTGCGTTTTTGCAAACACTCCCTGAAAACGGTCAGTGGACACCCAGTAACGCCCACATCCTGTTAATCTTCTTGCGGCCGTCAGTGCGAAGGAAAACTTCGCTAGAACCTGTGCACAACCACAGAGAGCTTTGTACCCGTACGTCGTGCGTGCGCATTGCAGGCCATACGCATGCGCATAAATGCCGTTTTTTCACCTTATCGCTGCGAAAATCGGCAGCGAGCGATCAACTCAGAATGACCCCCTATGTGCGGTGCAACTCGTGCACCAGCAAAAACATTGCTCCACTGCGTCTGGCTCAGAATCAAGCCCAAAGATGAGTCTGGAAACATTGCAGCTCCGCAAAGCACACAATTCCGTCAACAACCCCCGCTGCACTTAGGGGGTGATTCCGAGATGTTCGCTCGCTAGCTGCTTTTAGCAGCATTGCACACACTAAGCTGCCGCCCTCTGGGAGTGTATCAGCTTAGCAGAATTGCGAACGAAAGATTAGCAGAATTGCGAATACAAAATTCTTAGCAGTTTCTGAGTAGCTCCAGACTTACTCCTACACTGCGATTCGTTCCCGGTTTGACGTCACAAACACGCCCTGCGTTCGGACAGCCACTCCCCCGTTTCTCCAGACACTCCCGCGTTTTATCCTGACACGCCTGCGTTTTTCCCGCACACTCCCAGAAAACGGCCAGTTTCCGCCCAGAAACACCCACTTCCTGTCAATCACACTCCGATCACTTCAACGATGGAAATTCTTCATTTGGACGTGAGTAAACCTACTAAGTTTTGAGCTAAAATACTTAGCGCATGCGCACTGCGTACCAAGCGCATTTTCGCATTAAGCGCTCCGTTGCGAAAATCGGCAACGAGCGAACAACTCTGAATGACCCCCTTAGCCCCTGTGCTTCCCATTACAGCCCAGTCGCATCACAAGCGTAGCTACAATGGAGGTGCGTATGACCCTGCATGGCCTGTACTTACATAACCTTGTTTCCAGAGCCAGAAACGCTCTGCAAATAAACTCTCATTCAGTTCTGCATCAGCCTGATATCACCATTACTAATAATTACAGCTGCAGTATAAACCAATGCTTCCACCACAGACATACACACAGGGGAATGATTTGTCAGCGCATTGCTTTGACCTTGGGAACCCACCTGAGTGTCACTTGTCTTTCCACTTTATAGTCTACACACATATGCTACACATACTACACCCCTACACGGGTGGTCTTCAGTATGCCGAATGTCGGGATCCCGGCGCACAGTATACCGGTGCCGGGATCCCGACACCCGGCATACCGACAGATATTCTCCCTCATGGGGGTCCACGACCCCCCTAGAGGGAGAATAGCGTGGCGCGCATAGCGCGCCACCGTGCCCGCAGCGTGGTGAGCGCAGCAAGCCCGCAAGTGGCTCCTTTGCGCTCGCCACACTGTCGGTATGCCGGAGGTCGGGCTCCCGGTGCCGGTATGCTGGTCGCCGGGAGCCCAGCCGCCGGCATACCATACTACACCCATGCTACACTGTGCATTATTTAGATGCTGAAACCAGCTTTAAAATGAGCTAACCAGCGTGACAGCAGGTGGGATCCAGACGCATTATATCCTGGAGTTATTATATTCCGCCTACCCACACGCAGAAAAGACAATTTTCTTTTTATCCAACATTAAATCATAAATTGTTCTCACATTCACTCTGTTCCAGCCGAGGCTGCGGGGCTCTCGGATCTGCCTGTTCTAACTTATTTTTGGTTTGTACTTTGCTGATCTTTTACTTTTTCTGCTAGAATAAACAGCAATAGAATCGCCTGGCTGATCTCCTTCTCTTCTCCCCAAAACTTCATTTCAATAACAAATTACAGACAGGGAGGGAGATTTCCCTGCTTCCTACACTAGGTGGCAGTGTGCAGTAATTAAGTCCCACAGAGAAGCTGATTAGGAGAGACGCACTGCAGCTTAAGGCAGAGATTCCCAAACGCAGTCCTCAAGGCACCCCAATGGTCCAGGTTTTAAGTACTGTATATCCATGCTTGGCCACAGGTGACTTAACTAGTACCTCAGTCAATTTATCAGGGCCCTGCACACGACTTGCTTCAAATTAACTGTCTATGCCATGGGTCTTCAACCTGTGGCCCTCCAGCTGCTGTGGCACTACGCATTCCGTCATGCCCTGCCACAGTTTTGCTATTAAGACATGGTAAAACTGAGGCAGGGCATGCTGGGATGTGTAGTTCCACAGCAGCCACAGGTTGAAGACTCATAGTTTATACAGTCCTACAGCTGGCTTATGTAGAACAATATTATCCCATAACTACTGCTTTCGCCTTCCTTTTCCTTTGCACCTATTATTTTATCCTTCTAGAGGACAATGAACAGTTTAATTCACGAGCAGCACCGATTGGCTGACAGTTTCCGTAATACAGGAGCAGCTGATACATTGTAGCCGTCCCAACCATAACTCAGAAGCAGTGAGTCCCCGGCTTGCCAAGCCCACATTAGGTTCAGTATGCGATTTCTCTTCATCCAAGAGCCAAAGTTTAATCTGATGGGATGGAAATCTTTACAAATATTTTTTAAGCGTTGAACACAATGTCCTTTCTTATAATCAATCAGTTTTAGTTTGTATTTAATTTGGTATTTCCGGTTGCCATGGAGGTCCTGGCACAGCAACAGCACACATGGAGGCATGCTAATATATTAATGTACGGAGCAATGTCATATTTTATATTAGCTGTAAAGTGAGGTGATATTTTTTCATAAATACTGGTAATTCTGTGACACTGATCACATGTACGGTATCACCAGGATCTGTTAACTATTAGGAAATCAGCCCACAAAGGCATGGGCACCTATTGGGGGGGTGTCATGTTGCCCAGAATCCCCTGTCATGCTGCTGAAAATAATTGTATGCCTTCCCTGTCATGCAGCAGCTTCGGCACTGTAGGAGACGGTCAGCAGAGGGGAGGGAGGAAAGAGTTTAGGAGCAAACATCAAAGACCAATTTGCTCAGTTTCTCCTCTATGTCCCCAGGAAGTAGGAATGGCCATCAACCATCGATGTTTCTGATGGTCTATGCCTGATATTGAATACTATTACCAGCCATGGGGGACAACCAGATGGCTTCCCGCCATCGATGATACAGAACCACCCAATGATTTTTGTTTTTTTCTCCAAAGTGCCGGGATATGGAGCCTAGATTCCGCACCCCCCCACCCTGCCCCCCATGTACTCGCAAAGCCTCACATATGGATTCTGATTGTCCTGCTGCCCAGTGAAGGGAAAACCGGGGTGACCATCAGTGGGTGAAATCATCTATGATTACCTTGCAGATGGTTTCACACCATCAAGGTTACCCATTAACGGCACTATCCATGGATAATCCACTGATGCCGGATCCCTATCAGGAAACACTCAGCACCCAGCTCTGGGAAATGAGGCGTCTGTAGCTGCCGTATCTGCATATGGTCAGTGTGTCTGTTCCTCCATCCTGCTTGTGTTTCTGTCTGTCCTGTCAGTGAGTATGTGCTTCATTCCTCTTCATTCCGGTCTGTGTGTACTCCAGTACTAGGTCCTGCACAAGCTACTGTATGTTGTTTCTGTGATGCAGAGAGGCAGTCCACCACTCAGCATGGTATGTGTAGTATTGGCTGTAATTGTATACAATTTAACACCAGACAGAATGGACATCGGGGACCGTTTTTATTTTACATGGTAAATTTGTGTCTTCTGAACCTAAAAAAAAGCTCCTAGATAGGTTCTTACTCCCAAATTAGATGGAGTAAAGTTATTATATGTAAAGGAAGACACAACCTCTCTTAGTGAGGCCACTTTTTGCCCCCCAGGTACCAGTTTAAAGGTCCATCCTGTAAAGTGGAGCAGATGTTACAATAGACCAATCCTTTCCCACCGTAGTCACCACTGCTGGTCCCCCAAGAGAGGTACATGGCAGGGTTAGCTGTACCTCTGACGCACTCTCTAATTGCCGCTCATGCTTACTACCTCTTACATAGTACAGAAGCCAACTCAATGGTAGAGAAGTCAATTTGCCAAAAAGGGATCGCCCTGTTTCCACCCCTCTATCTTATTTATAAAGTGCTGTCCTCAAAGTTACAAGTTCTGGTATTCTTGTGCAAATTAATCTCTTCTGTGTGGCATCATCAATCAACTTCTCTCATCACATTTTCCCTCCCCTGCAGATGCCATTAATTTGGTCGACATATCCACGCGGCTTCCCGTGAAATGACGTAACTCAAAGCTCATGTTTGCACAAGGGGATATTTCTCCCATTGCTTTTTTGTCTTTTGCTGGTCATAAATGCCCCATTCTGTGCACCAATGTGTATTACGTAAATATAGCAGGCTGTGTAATATATAGTAAATTATGGTAAAATAAATAGAGATAATATCTAGACAGGTAATGAGACATAATGCAGACAGGTAACTCTATGGGTTGCACTTACTGAGATCTGTGATATGAACAGACTGCGAGCTCGCCGGCCGGCCAGGGACTCACTACTAACGTCTGCGATACATGATAAATGGACAGCAAGACCACATTGGTGCTACCAACTAATTATATAATTATGCAGACTATTTTAAAAGAAAACACCTCATATTCATATTTTGTGGTTGGCTCGTCTCACCCAACATGTGGCCGAAACCACACAGCTACCAGGAGGACGCAGGGATAAGTTACATAAAGGCTATTTATTTATCTTCACTTTTTTTTTAGCATACGTCAACTGTTTTTGAATTCAGTTTTGAAAAGCTGACAACCAAAATACCCAATAAACCCCGTAATGGCTAATGACTCATGATACCCCACTTTTAACAACAATACTCTTTAACCAACTATAATTTTAATTATTTATATCAGTGAATAAGATATAAACACAGGCAACAGTGTTGGTGTTTGAAGGTCAATTACTTTGTCGACAATTTATTGGAAGAGGAAGGTAAGGAAGTGCGGTGGCGCAGAAAGGACGGCAATGAAACCCAAAGCAACTCGCACACAAGTATTTCTGGGTGCACAACTCTCCCTTAAAATGTTCAGCATTGGATCCATCCTGCTAGATGGTGTCGCCTTACCCAGTGGGAGAGGTAATAAACCTCACCCACAATAAAACACTTTATAAACAGCAAAACCTGCCATTCTATACCGTTACCCAGGCATTTCTCAACGCCTATGGGGTTAAATATCTTCAGGATTAAAGCACAACCTTCAGTTACTAGTAGTAATGGTCAGTCTGTGGCCTATTACTACTAGACAAAGAAAAGAGAGTCTAAAGGGGGTATTCAATTAGTGGTGTTTGTTTTTGGCTAGCCGAAAAAATGACACTAATTCGACCCAGTGTATTCAATTGCGAGCACTATTGAATAGCTCGAATGTAATTTTGACCTAAATATGGGTGAAAAGTACAGTTTTTTTTCGACTAGTTAAAAAAAAGGCACTAATTGAATACCCCCCAAAGAGTCCAAACAATGGTAACCATTATAATATAAATATGGGGGTCAATTTACTAGAGATGAGCGGGTTCGGTTTCTTTGAATCCGAACCCGCACGAACTTCACTTTTTTTTTCACGGGTCCGAGCGACTCGGATCTTCCCGCCTTGCTCGGTTAACCCGAGCGCGCCCGAACGTCATCATGACGCTGTCGGATTCTCGCGAGACTCGGATTCTATATAAGGAGCCGCGCGTCGCCGCCATTTTCACACGTGCATTGAGATTGATAGGGAGAGGACGTGGCTGGCGTCCTCTCCATTAGAATAGATTAGAAGAGAGAGAGAGAGAGAGAGATTGTGCAGACAGAGTTTACCACAGTGACCAGTGCAGTTGTTGTTAAGTTAACTTTTATTTAATATATCCGTTCTCTGCTATATCCGTTCTCTGCCTGAAAAAAACGATACACAGCAGTCACACAGTGTGACTCAGTCTGTGTGCACTCAGCTCAGCCCAGTGTGCTGCACATCAATGTATAAAAGCTTATAATAATTGTGGGGGAGACTGGGGAGCACTGCAGGTTGTTATAGCAGGAGCCAGGAGTACATAATATTATATTAATTTAAAATTAAACAGTGCACACTTTTGCTGCAGGAGTGCCACTGCCAGTGTGACTAGTGGTGACCAGTGCCTGACCACCAGTATAGTAGTATATTGTTGTATACTATCTCTTTATCAACCAGTCTATATTAGCAGCAGACACAGTACAGTGCGGTAGTTCACGGCTGTGGCTACCTCTGTGTCGGCAGTCGGCACTCGGCAGGCAGTCCGTCCATCCATAATTGTATAATTATATACCACCTAACCGTGGTATTTTTTTTTCTTTCTTTATACCGTCGTCATAGTCATACTAGTTGTTACGAGTATACTACTATCTCTTTATCAACCAGTGTACAGTGCGGTAGTTCACGGCTGTGGCTACCTCTGTGTCGGCAGTCGGCAGGCAGTCCGTCCATCCATAATTGTATTATTATAATATATACCACCTAACCGTGGTTTTTTTTTCATTCTTTATACCGTCATAGTGTCATACTAGTTGTTACGAGTATACTACTATCTCTTTATCAACCAGTGTACAGTGCGGTAGTTCACGGCTGTGGCTACCTCTGTGTCGGCAGTCGGCAGGCAGTCCGTCCATCCATAATTGTATTATAATATATACCACCTAACCGTGGTTTTTTTTTCATTCTTTATACCGTCATAGTGTCATACTAGTTGTTACGAGTATACTACTATCTCTTTATCAACCAGTGTACAGTGCGGTAGTTCACGGCTGTGGCTACCTCTGTGTCGGCAGTCGGCAGGCAGTCCGTCCATCCATAATTGTATTATAATATATACCACCTAACCGTGGTTTTTTTTTCATTCTTTATACCGTCATAGTCAGTCATACTAGTTGTTACGAGTATACTACTATCTCTTTATCAACCAGTGTACAGTGCGGTAGTTCACGGCTGTGGCTACCTCTGTGTCGGCAGTCGGCAGGCAGTCCGTCCATCCATAATTGTATTATAATATATACCACCTAACCGTGGTTTTTTTTTCATTCTTTATACCGTCATAGTGTCATACTAGTTGTTACGAGTATACTACTATCTCTTTATCAACCAGTGTACAGTGCGGTAGTTCACGGCTGTGGCTACCTCTGTGTCGGCAGTCGGCAGGCAGTCCGTCCATCCATAATTGTATTATAATATATACCACCTAACCGTGTTTTTTTTTTCATTCTTTATACCGTCATAGTGTCATACTAGTTGTTACGAGTATACTACTATCTCTTTATCAACCAGTGTACAGTGCGGTAGTTCACGGCTGTGGCTACCTCTGTGTCGGCAGTCCGCAGGCAGTCCGTCCATCCATAATTGTATTATAATATATACCACCTAACCGTGGTTTTTTTTTCATTCTTTATACCGTCATAGTCAGTCATACTAGTTGTTACGAGTATACTACTATCTCTTTATCAACCAGTGTACAGTGCGGTAGTTCACGGCTGTGGCTACCTCTGTGTCGGAACTCGGCAGGCAGTCCGTCCATCCATAATTGTATTACAATATATACCACCTAACCGTGGTTTTTTTATACCACCTAACCGTGGCAGTCCGTCCATAATTGTATACTAGTATCCAATCCATCCATCTCCATTGTTTACCTGAGGTGCCTTTTAGTTCTGCCTATAAAATATGGAGAACAAAAAAGTTGAGGTTCCAAAATTAGGGAAAGATCAAGATCCACTTCCACCTCGTGCTGAAGCTGCTGCCACTAGTCATGGCCGAGACGATGATATGCCAGCAACGTCGTCTGCCAAGGCCGATGCCCAATGTTATAGTACAGAGCATGTCAAATCCAAAACACCAAATATCAGAAAAAAAAGGACACCAAAACATAAAATAAAATTGTCGGAGGAGAAGCGTAAACTTGCCAATATGCCATTTACCACACGGAGTGGCAAGGAACGGCTGAGGCCCTGGCCTATGTTCATGGCTAGTGGTTCAGCTTCACATGAGGATGGAAGCACTCAGCCTCTCGCTAGAAAACTGAAAAGACTCAAGCTGGCAAAAGCACCGCAAAGAACTGTGCGTTCTTTGAAATCCCAAATCCACAAGGAGAGTCCAATTGTGTCGGTTGCGATGCCTGACCTTCCCAACACTGGACGTGAAGAGCATGCGCCTTCCACTATTTGCATGCCCCCTGCAAGTGCTGGAAGGAGCACCCGCAGTCCAGTTCCTGATAGTCAGATTGAAGATGTCAGTGTTGAAGTACACCAGGATGAGGAGGATATGGGTGTTGCTGGCGCTGGGGAGGAAATTGACCAGAAGGATTCTGATGGTGAGGTGGTTTGTTTAAGTCAGGCACCCGGGGAGACACCTGTTGTCCGTGGGAGGAATATGGCCGTTGACATGCCAGGTGAAAATACCAAAAAAATCAGCTCTTCGGTGTGGAGGTATTTCACCAGAAATGCGGACAACAGGTGTCAAGCCGTGTGTTCCCTTTGTCAAGCTGTAATAAGTAGGGGTAAGGACGTTAACCACCTCGGAACATCCTCCCTTATACGTCACCTGCAGCGCATTCATAATAAGTCAGTGACAAGTTCAAAAACTTTGGGTGACAGCGGAAGCAGTCCACTGACCAGTAAATCCCTTCCTCTTGTAACCAAGCTCACGCAAACCACCCCACCAACTCCCTCAGTGTCAATTTCCTCCTTCCCCAGGAATGCCAATAGTCCTGCAGGCCATGTCACTGGCAAGTCTGACGAGTCCTCTCCTGCCTGGGATTCCTCCGATGCATCCTTGCGTGTAACGCCTACTGCTGCTGGCGCTGCTGTTGTTGCCGCTGGGAGTCGATGGTCATCCCAGAGGGGAAGTCGTAAGCCCACTTGTACTACTTCCAGTAAGCAATTGACTGTTCAACAGTCCTTTGCGAGGAAGATGAAATATCACAGCAGTCATCCTACTGCAAAGCGGATAACTGAGTCCTTGACAACTATGTTGGTGTTAGACGTGCGTCCGGTATCCGCCGTTAGTTCACAGGGAACTAGACAATTTATTGAGGCAGTGTGCCCCCGTTACCAAATACCATCTAGGTTCCACTTCTCTAGGCAGGCGATACCGAGAATGTACACGGACGTCAGAAAAAGACTCACCAGTGTCCTAAAAAATGCAGTTGTACCCAATGTCCACTTAACCACGGACATGTGGACAAGTGGAGCAGGGCAGGGTCAGGACTATATGACTGTGACAGCCCACTGGGTAGATGTATGGACTCCCGCCGCAAGAACAGCAGCGGCGGCACCAGTAGCAGCATCTCGCAAACGCCAACTCTTTCCTAGGCAGGCTACGCTTTGTATCACCGCTTTCCAGAATACGCACACAGCTGAAAACCTCTTACGGCAACTGAGGAAGATCATCGCGGAATGGCTTACCCCAATTGGACTCTCCTGTGGATTTGTGGCATCGGACAACGCCAGCAATATTGTGTGTGCATTAAATATGGGCAAATTCCAGCACGTCCCATGTTTTGCACATACCTTGAATTTGGTGGTGCAGAATTTTTTAAAAAACGACAGGGGCGTGCAAGAGATGCTGTCGGTGGCCAGAAAAATTGCGGGACACTTTCGGCGTACAGGCACCACGTACAGAAGACTGGAGCACCACCAAAAACTACTGAACCTGCCCTGCCATCATCTGAAGCAAGAAGTGGTAACGAGGTGGAATTCAACCCTCTATATGCTTCAGAGGTTGGAGGAGCAGCAAAAGGCCATTCAAGCCTATACAATTGAGCACGATATAGGAGATGGAATGCACCTGTCTCAAGTGCAGTGGAGAATGATTTCAACGTTGTGCAAGGTTCTGATGCCCTTTGAACTTGCCACACGTGAAGTCAGTTCAGACACTGCCAGCCTGAGTCAGGTCATTCCCCTCATCAGGCTTTTGCAGAAGAAGCTGGAGGCATTGAAGAAGGAGCTAACACGGAGCGATTCCGCTAGGCATGTGGGACTTGTGGATGCAGCCCTTAATTCGCTTAACAAGGATTCACGGGTGGTCAATCTGTTGAAATCAGAGCACTACATTTTGGCCACCGTGCTCGATCCTAGATTTAAAGCCTACCTTGGATCTCTCTTTCCGGCAGACACAGGTCTGCTGGGGTTGAAAGACCTGCTGGTGACAAAATTGTCAAGTCAAGCGGAACGCGACCTGTCAACATCTCCTCCTTCACATTCTCCCGCAACTGGGGGTGCGAGGAAAAGGCTCAGAATTCCGAGCCCACCCGCTGGCGGTGATGCAGGGCAGTCTGGAGCGACTGCTGATGCTGACATCTGGTCCGGACTGAAGGACCTGACAACGATTACGGACATGTCGTCTACTGTCACTGCATATGATTCTCTCAACATTGATAGAATGGTGGAGGATTATATGAGTGACCGCATCCAAGTAGGCACGTCACACAGTCCGTACTTATACTGGCAGGAAAAAGAGGCAATTTGGAGGCCCTTGCACAAACTGGCTTTATTCTACCTAAGTTGCCCTCCCACAAGTGTGTACTCCGAAAGAGTGTTTAGTGCCGCCGCTCACCTTGTCAGCAATCGGCGTACGAGGTTACATCCAGAAAATGTGGAGAAGATGATGTTCATTAAAATGAATTATAATCAATTCCTCCGCGGAGACATTGACCAGCAGCAATTGCCTCCACAAAGTACACAGGGAGCTGAGATGGTGGATTCCAGTGGGGACGAATTGATAATCTGTGAGGAGGGGGATGTACACGGTGATATATCGGAGGGTGAAGATGAGGTGGACATCTTGCCTCTGTAGAGCCAGTTTGTGCAAGGAGAGATTAATTGCTTCTTTTTTGGGGGGGGTCCAAACCAACCCGTCATATCAGTCACAGTCGTGTGGCAGACCCTGTCACTGAAATGATGGGTTGGTTAAAGTGTGCATGTCCTGTTTTGTTTATACAACATAAGGGTGGGTGGGAGGGCCCAAGGATAATTCCATCTTGCACCTCTTTTTTCTTTTCTTTTTCTTTGCATCATGTGCTGATTGGGGAGGGTTTTTTGGAAGGGACATCCTGCGTGACACTGCAGTGCCACTCCTAGATGGGCCCGGTGTTTGTGTCGGCCACTAGGGTCGCTAATCTTACTCACACAGCTACCTCATTGCGCCTCTTTTTTTCTTTGCGTCATGTGCTGTTTGGGGAGGGTTTTTTGGAAGGGACATCCTGCGTGACACTGCAGTGCCACTCCTAGATGTGCCCGGTGTTTGTGTCGGCCACTAGGGTCGCTAATCTTACTCACACAGTCAGCTACCTCATTGCGCCTCTTTTTTTCTTTGCGTCATGTGCTGTTTGGGGAGGGTTTTTTGGAAGGGCCATCCTGCGTGACACTGCAGTGCCACTCCTAGATGGGCCCGGTGTTTGTGTCGGCCACTAGGGTCGCTAATCTTACTCACACAGCTACCTCATTGCGCCTCTTTTTTTCTTTGCGTCATGTGCTGTTTGGGGAGGGTTTTTTGGAAGGGACATCCTGCGTGACACTGCAGTGCCACTCCTAGATGGGCCCGGTGTTTGTGTCGGCCACTAGGGTCGCTTATCTTACTCACACAGCGACCTCGGTGCAAATTTTAGGACTAAAAATAATATTGTGAGGTGTGAGGTATTCAGAATAGACTGAAAATGAGTGTAAATTATGGTTTTTGAGGTTAATAATACTTTGGGATCAAAATGACCCCCAAATTCTATGATTTAAGCTGTTTTTTAGTGTTTTTGGAAAAAAACACCCGAATCCAAAACACACCCGAATCCGACAAAAATAATTCGGTGAGGTTTTGCCAAAACGCGTTCGAACCCAAAACACGGCCGCGGAACCGAACCCAAAACCAAAACACAAAACCCGAAAAATTTCAGGCGCTCATCTCTACAATTTACTAAAGCTTGTAAAACGAAGAATCGTGATGTTGCAAATGGCAACCAATCAGATGCTGTCTATCATTTTCTAAAAGGCAATAGAGAAATGATACAAATCATCTAATTGGTTGCTATGGGCAACATCACCAATTCTCTGTTCTAGAAGGTTTAGTAAATTTACCCCATGGAGTTAGTATGTGCTAGTGACATACATAGCGTCACACCACCTTATTGCTTTTTGTTGCGTCATGCTGATGTTTGGCGTAATGCAGGATACTATCGCGCTCACCGCAACATCTGCGGTTATTTGCAGCGCCTCCTCGGTCATTAACATTTATGTTTTCTCTTTTAAATGTAACTCATTGTAGACTCAGTTGCCTAAAATAACTCGGAAAAAATGTGGGATATTTGGAAAGCATTTATTTGAAAGTGTTACATGTTACTAAAATGTTTATTAATTTTCATTTATGTGCCCAGATAAACGTGTTTCCGCGGTGAAATAAATGTTACATTGAGTTGGTTGGAGCTCAGTACTGGGCCCATTGGGCAGGACTGGTTAGAACTGAATAAATTAAATTAGAAGATTGAATGATGCTTCTCCCCATTCAGTATCTCCCACAGGATAGTGAGCAGGAAGGAGAACAGACTATATACTAGGCTGTGGGTGAGCTACGCTGGCAGGGATATAGCAATACTAACTGATGCCTAGAACCCTTCAGGGCATGAGATATGTCAGTGACACCATGGAATGCGAATCAGTCTGAGTATTACACACTAAGGATATGTCTGCCTGTAATAATGTATGGGTTCAGTATGATTTCTCGATGGACGGGATGCCGGCGGTCAGAATATCGACAGCGGCATTCCGTCCATTAGAATCCCAGCAGACC
Source organism: Pseudophryne corroboree (assembly GCF_028390025.1). Lineage (NCBI taxonomy): Eukaryota > Metazoa > Chordata > Amphibia > Anura > Myobatrachidae > Pseudophryne > Pseudophryne corroboree. The sequence goes on along the minus strand of NC_086448.1, from coordinate 822,529,641 downwards.
CCCATTAAGCCCCCTAACCCACACCTGTTCCCTACCCTATCCCTCCCTTGCGGATGCCTAACCCTAACCCTCCCCGGTGGTGCATATCTCTAACCCTCCCTTCCCCAATGCATAAACCTGACCCTTCCCGCTGGATGCCTAACCCTAATCCTCCCTTCCCCACTGCATAAACCTGACCCTTCCCGCTGGGTGCCTAACCCTAACCCTCCCTTCCCCACTGCATAAACCTGACCCTTCCCGCTGGGTGCCTAACCCTAACCCTCCCTTCCCCACTGCATAAACCTGACCCTTCCCGCTGGGTGCCTAACCCTAATCCTCCCTTCCCCACTGCATAAACCTGACCCTTCCCGCTGGGTGCCTAACCCTAACCCTCCCTTCCCCACTGCATAAACCTAACCCTCCCCGCTTGGTGCCTGCCTTAACCCTCTCTTCCCCACTGCATAAACCTAACCCTCCCCACTTGGTGCTTAACCCTAACCCTCCCTTCTCCGCTGCCTAAACCTAACCCTCCCCGCTATGTTCCTAACCATAACCCTCTCTTCCCCACTGCAAAAACCTAACCTTCCCTGCTTGGTGCCTAACCCTAACCCTCCCTTCCCAACTGCATAAACCTAACCCTCCCCGCTTGATGCTTAACCCTAACCCTCTCTTCCCCACTGCATAAACCTAACCTTCCCTGCTTGGTGCCTAACCCTAACCCTCCCTTCCCCACTGCATAAACCTAACCCTCCCCGCTTGGTGCTTAACCCTAACCCTCTCTTCCCCACTACATAAACCTAACCTTCCCTGCTTGGTGCCTAACCCTAACCCTCCCTTCTCCACTGCATAAACCTAACCCTCCCTGCTTGGTGCTTAACCCTAACCCTCTCTTCCCCACTGCATAAACCTAACCTTCCCTGCTTGGTGCCTAACCTTAACCCTCTCTTCCCCACTGCATAAACCTAACCTTCCCTGCTTGGTGCCTAACCTTAACCCTCTCTTCCCCACTGCATAAACCTAACCTTCCCTGCTTGGTGCCTAACCCTAACCCTCCCTTCCCAACTGCATAAACCTAACCCTCCCCGCTTGGTGCTAACCCTAACCCTCTCTTACCCACTGCATAAACCTAACCTTCCCTGCTTGGTGCCTAACCTTAACCCTCCCTTCCCCACTACATAAACCTAACCCTCCCCGCTTGGTGCCTAACCCTAACCCTCCCTTCCCCACTGCATAAACCTAACCCTCCCCACTTGGTGCTTAACCCTAACCCTCTCTTCCCCACTGCATAAACCTAACCCTCCCCGCTGGGTGCCTAACCCTAACCCTCCCTTCCCCACTGCATAAACCTAACCCTCCCCGCTGGATGCCTAACCCTAACCCTCCCTTCCTCAGTGTATAAACCTAACCTTCCCTGCTTGGTGCTTAACCCTAAACCTCCCTTCTCCACTACATAAACCTAACCCTCCCCGCTTGCTGCCTAGCCATAACCCTCCCTCCCCGGTACATAACCATAACCCTCCCTTTCCTGAACCCTAACCCCCCTTCTAATGGCTAAACCTATCCCTCCCCCTTGCGGCAGGACGCGAGTGTGTCCCGCTAAAAGAAAAATTGGGATTTAGATGCCGATGTTCCTGTTGTGGATGGGATTCCGGTGTCAGTATTTCAAGCGCTGGGATCCCATGCGTCGGGAAGCTGATGGCATCCCTAATGTATAAAAGCTTGAAGACTGTTGGTAGTGCCAGGAACAGCATACAGGTGACTGCGGAGCATAGCTGGAACTGCACACAGATAAATGAAGGCAGTCACAGACACACAGGATGATATATGCAGACTGTAGATACACCACGCTGGTATAGCAGACTGTAGCTGACAGCACACAATGGTAATTACTGGCTACAGTAGAAGCAGAGAGCACACGGGAGTAATGGAGTGGGGATTGAATACAGCAGGTAGTGACTGGAGATGGAATACACCGCTGCGATGATATAGTGCTGTATACAGGACTGATAGCACAGAGTGACCAGAATGACCAGAGATGAAGAACACTGCAGAGAACCGGAGACACTGAAGCAAGTGCACCATGGAGATCACTAAAAGGAAACACAGGAGAACAGAGCTGCTGACTCTGGAACCAGAAACTGTTGTCGACATGCTACACTGGCAATGAGTAGGTGCTGGGGAAAGGTTTAAATAATGCACTGAGGGCCAGCACTGGATACACAGGCCATGTGGCAACCAAACCCTCAGTGAGCAGAGTCAGCTGATCAAAGTAAGATGGCGGCACTAATGCAGGACCCTTCTTCAGGAATTACATCACACAGACCTACTGTAGGTTGTCAGAACAGGTGTATTATGGGAAGAGTGGCGAGCGGAGATATTCTTTATAATAACCCATATTTGTGCATCTGAGTGAACATATTATGTTATAATTTCAGCCATAACAATGCACTTTCACTAAAGGCACATGGTGGGCATCTGGAAGCATAGACAGATGCCAGCTCCAGGACCATTTAAATAATGGGCCATTTTGCATGGTGGAGTGAATGGACCATCCATTAGCAACTGTCCAATTTTTACCCACTGAAACTCATGTAACTACTATATCATGTCCTACAAGTTGAAACAAGTGAGTATGAGTGTGCCTATCCCAAACTCATCCAGGAACTGGGTTTTTCACCTTCTCCCACAGTAATCAGTAAACTTTTTGCCCCTTTACATGTACTCCCATCTTGTTGCGCTAAACTATATGCAACCCTGCACAAAAAGGAGAATGGCATTAATACTAGAGATGAGCGCCTGAAATTTTTCGGGTTTTGTGTTTTGGTTTTGGGTTCGGTTCCGCGGCCGTGTTTTGGGTTCGAACGCGTTTTGGCAAAACCTCACCGAATTTTTTTTGTCGGATTCGGGTGTGTTTTGGATTCGGGTGTTTTTTTCAAAAAACACTAAAAAACAGCTTAAATCATAGAATTTGGGGGTCATTTTGATCCCAAAGTATTATTAACCTCAAAAACCATAATTTACACTCATTTTCAGTCTATTCTGAATACCTCACACCTCACAATATTATTTTTAGTCCTAAAATTTGCACCGAGGTCGCTGTGTGAGTAAGATAAGCGACCCTAGTGGCCGACACAAACACCGGGCCCATCTAGGAGTGGCACTGCAGTGTCACGCAGGATGTCCCTTCCAAAAAACCCTCCCCAAACAGCACATGACGCAAAGAAAAAAAGAGGCGCAATGAGGTAGCTGTGTGAGTAAGATTAGCGACCCTAGTGGCCGACACAAACACCGGGCCCATCTAGGAGTGGCACTGCAGTGTCACGCAGGATGTCCCTTCCAAAAAACCCTCCCCAAACAGCACATGACGCAAAGAAAAAAAGAGGCGCAATGAGGTAGCTGACTGTGTGAGTAAGATTAGCGACCCTAGTGGCCGACACAAACACCGGGCCCATCTAGGAGTGGCACTGCAGTGTCACGCAGGATGTCCCTTCCAAAAAACCCTCCCCAATCAGCACATGATGCAAAGAAAAAGAAAAGAAAAAAGAGGTGCAAGATGGAATTGTCCTTGGGCCCTCCCACCCACCCTTATGTTGTATAAACAAAACAGGACATGCACACTTTAACCAACCCATCATTTCAGTGACAGGGTCTGCCACACGACTGTGACTGATATGACGGGTTGGTTTGGACCCCCCCAAAAAAAGAAGCAATTAATCTCTCCTTGCACAAACTGGCTCTACAGAGGCAAGATGTCCACCTCATCTTCACCCTCCGATATATCACCGTGTACATCCCCCTCCTCACAGATTATCAATTCGTCCCCACTGGAATCCACCATCTCAGCTCCCTGTGTACTTTGTGGAGGCAATTGCTGCTGGTCAATGTCTCCGCGGAGGAATTGATTATAATTCATTTTAATGAACATCATCTTCTCCACATTTTCTGGATGTAACCTCGTACGCCGATTGCTGACAAGGTGAGCGGCGGCACTAAACACTCTTTCGGAGTACACACTTGTGGGAGGGCAACTTAGGTAGAATAAAGCCAGTTTGTGCAAGGGCCTCCAAATTGCCTCTTTTTCCTGCCAGTATAAGTACGGACTGTGTGACGTGCCTACTTGGATGCGGTCACTCATATAATCCTCCACCATTCTATCAATGTTGAGAGAATCATATGCAGTGACAGTAGACGACATGTCCGTAATCGTTGTCAGGTCCTTCAGTCCGGACCAGATGTCAGCATCAGCAGTCGCTCCAGACTGCCCTGCATCACCGCCAGCGGGTGGGCTCGGAATTCTGAGCCTTTTCCTCGCACCCCCAGTTGCGGGAGAATGTGAAGGAGGAGATGTTGACAGGTCGCGTTCCGCTTGACTTGACAATTTTGTCACCAGCAGGTCTTTCAACCCCAGCAGACCTGTGTCTGCCGGAAAGAGAGATCCAAGGTAGGCTTTAAATCTAGGATCGAGCACGGTGGCCAAAATGTAGTGCTCTGATTTCAACAGATTGACCACCCGTGAATCCTTGTTAAGCGAATTAAGGGCTGCATCCACAAGTCCCACATGCCTAGCGGAATCGCTCCCTTTTAGCTCCTTCTTCAATGCCTCCAGCTTCTTCTGCAAAAGCCTGATGAGGGGAATGACCTGACTCAGGCTGGCAGTGTCTGAACTGACTTCACGTGTGGCAAGTTCAAAGGGCATCAGAACCTTGCACAACGTTGAAATCATTCTCCACTGCACTTGAGACAGGTGCATTCCACCTACTATATCGTGCTCAATTGTATAGGCTTGAATGGCCTTTTGCTGCTCCTCCAACCTCTGAAGCATATAGAGGGTTGAATTCCACCTCGTTACCACTTCTTGCTTCAGATGATGGCAGGGCAGGTTCAGTAGTTTTTGGTGGTGCTCCAGTCTTCTGTACGTGGTGCCTGTACGCCGAAAGTGTCCCGCAATTTTTCTGGCCACCGACAGCATCTCTTGCACGCCCCTGTCGTTTTTTAAAAAATTCTGCACCACCAAATTCAAGGTATGTGCAAAACATGGGACGTGCTGGAATTTGCCCATATTTAATGCACACACAATATTGCTGGCGTTGTCCGATGCCACAAATCCACAGGAGAGTCCAATTGGGGTAAGCCATTCCGCGATGATCTTCCTCAGTTGCCGTAAGAGGTTTTCAGCTGTGTGCGTATTCTGGAAAGCGGTGATACAAAGCGTAGCCTGCCTAGGAAAGAGTTGGCGTTTGCGAGATGCTGCTACTGGTGCCGCCGCTGCTGTTCTTGCGGCGGGAGTCCATACATCTACCCAGTGGGCTGTCACAGTCATATAGTCCTGACCCTGCCCTGCTCCACTTGTCCACATGTCCGTGGTTAAGTGGACATTGGGTACAACTGCATTTTTTAGGACACTGGTGAGTCTTTTTCTGACGTCCGTGTACATTCTCGGTATCGCCTGCCTAGAGAAGTGGAACCTAGATGGTATTTGGTAACGGGGGCACACTGCCTCAATAAATTGTCTAGTTCCCTGTGAACTAACGGCGGATACCGGACGCACGTCTAACACCAACATAGTTGTCAAGGACTCAGTTATCCGCTTTGCAGTAGGATGACTGCTGTGATATTTCATCTTCCTCGCAAAGGACTGTTGAACAGTCAATTGCTTACTGGAAGTAGTACAAGTGGGCTTACGACTTCCCCTCTGGGATGACCATCGACTCCCAGCGGCAACAACAGCAGCGCCAGCAGCAGTAGGCGTTACACGCAAGGATGCATCGGAGGAATCCCAGGCAGGAGAGGACTCGTCAGACTTGCCAGTGACATGGCCTGCAGGACTATTGGCATTCCTGGGGAAGGAGGAAATTGACACTGAGGGAGTTGGTGGGGTGGTTTGCGTGAGCTTGGTTACAAGAGGAAGGGATTTACTGGTCAGTGGACTGCTTCCGCTGTCACCCAAAGTTTTTGAACTTGTCACTGACTTATTATGAATGCGCTGCAGGTGACGTATAAGGGAGGATGTTCCGAGGTGGTTAACGTCCTTACCCCTACTTATTACAGCTTGACAAAGGGAACACACGGCTTGACACCTGTTGTCCGCATTTCTGGTGAAATACCTCCACACCGAAGAGCTGATTTTTTTGGTATTTTCACCAGGCATGTCAACGGCCATATTCCTCCCACGGACAACAGGTGTCTCCCCGGGTGCCTGACTTAAACAAACCACCTCACCATCAGAATCCTCCTGGTCAATTTCCTCCCCAGCGCCAGCAACACCCATATCCTCCTCATCCTGGTGTACTTCAACACTGACATCTTCAATCTGACTATCAGGAACTGGACTGCGGGTGCTCCTTCCAGCACTTGCAGGGGGCGTGCAAATGGTGGAAGGCGCATGCTCTTCACGTCCAGTGTTGGGAAGGTCAGGCATCGCAACCGACACAATTGGACTCTCCTTGTGGATTTGGGATTTCGAAGAATGCACAGTTCTTTGCTGTGCTGCTTTTGCCAGCTTGAGTCTTTTCATTTTTCTAGCGAGAGGCTGAGTGCTTCCATCCTCATGTGAAGCTGAACCACTAGCCATGAACATAGGCCAGGGCCTCAGCCGTTCCTTGCCACTCCGTGTGGTAAATGGCATATTGGCAAGTTTACGCTTCTCCTCCGACAATTTTATTTTAGGTTTTGGAGTCCTTTTTTTACTGATATTTGGTGTTTTGGATTTGACATGCTCTGTACTATGACATTGGGCATCGGCCTTGGCAGACGACGTTGCTGGCATTTCATCGTCTCGGCCATGACTAGTGGCAGCAGCTTCAGCACGAGGTGGAAGTGGATCTTGATCTTTCCCTAATTTTGGAACCTCAACATTTTTGTTCTCCATATTTTAATAGGCACAACTAAAAGGCACCTCAGGTAAACAATGGAGATGGATGGATTGGATACTAGTATACAATTATGGACGGGCTGCCGAGTGCCGACACAGAGGTAGCCACAGCCGTGAACTACCGCACTGTACTGTGTCTGCTGCTAATATAGACTGGTTGATAAAGAGATAGTATACTCGTAACTAGTATGTATGTATAAAGAAAGAAAAAAAAACCACGGTTAGGTGGTATATACAATTATGGACGGGCTGCCGAGTGCCGACACAGAGGTAGCCACAGCCGTGAACTACCGCACTGTACTGTGTCTGCTGCTAATATAGACTGGTTGATAAAGAGATAGTATACTCGTAACTAGTATGTATGTATAAAGAAAGAAAAAAAAACCACGGTTAGGTGGTATATACAATTATGGACGGGCTGCCGAGTGCCGACACAGAGGTAGCCACAGCCGTGAACTACCGCACTGTACTGTGTCTGCTGCTAATATATAGACTGGTTGATAAAGAGATAGTATACTCGTAACTAGTATGTATGTATAAAGAAAGAAAAAAAAACCACGGTTAGGTGGTATATACAATTATGGACGGGCTGCCGAGTGCCGACAAGGGGTAGCCACAGCCGTGAACTACCGCACTGTACTGTGTCTGCTGCTAATATAGACTGGTTGATAAAGAGATAGTATACTCGTAACTAGTATGTATGTATAAAGAAAGAAAAAAAAACCACGGTTAGGTGGTATATACAATTATGGACGGGCTGCCGAGTGCCGACACAGAGGTAGCCACAGCCGTGAACTACCGCACTGTACTGTGTCTGCTGCTAATATATAGACTGGTTGATAAAGAGATAGTATACTCGTAACTAGTATGTATGTATAAAGAAAGAAAAAAAAACCACGGTTAGGTGGTATATACAATTATGGACGGGCTGCCGAGTGCCGACACAGAGGTAGCCACAGCCGTGAACTACCGCACTGTACTGTGTCTGCTGCTAATATATAGACTGGTTGATAAAGAGATAGTATACTCGTAACTAGTATGTATGTATAAAGAAAGAAAAAAAAACCACGGTTAGGTGGTATATACAATTATGGACGGGCTGCCGAGTGCCGACACAGAGGTAGCCACAGCCGTGAACTACCGCACTGTACTGTGTCTGCTGCTAATATATAGACTGGTTGATAAAGAGATAGTATACTCGTAACTAGTATGTATGTATAAAGAAAGAAAAAAAAACCACGGTTAGGTGGTATATACAATTATGGACGGGCTGCCGAGTGCCGACACAGAGGTAGCCACAGCCGTGAACTACCGCACTGTACTGTGTCTGCTGCTAATATAGACTGGTTGATAAAGAGATAGTATACTCGTAACTAGTATGTATGTATAAAGAAAGAAAAAAAAACCACGGTTAGGTGGTATATACAATTATGGACGGGCTGCCGAGTGCCGACACAGAGGTAGCCACAGCCGTGAACTACCGCACTGTACTGTGTCTGCTGCTAATATAGACTGGTTGATAAAGAGATAGTATACTACTAATATTATATATACTGGTGGTCAGGTCACTGGTCACTAGTCACACTGGCAGTGGCACTCCTGCAGCAAAAGTGTGCACTGTTTAATTTTACTATAATATTATGTACTCCTGGCTCCTGCTATAACCTATAACTGGCACTGCAGTAGTGCTCCCCAGTCTCCCCCACAATTATAAGCTGTGTGAGCTGAGCAGTCAGACAGATATATAATATATATAGATGATGCAGCACACTGGCCTGAGCCTGAGCAGTGCACACAGATATGGTATGTGACTGACTGAGTCACTGTGTGTATCGCTTTTTTCAGGCAGAGAACGGATATATTAAATAAACTGCACTGTGTGTCTGGTGGTCACTCACTATATAATATATTATGTACTCCTGGCTCCTGCTATAACCTATAACTGGCACTGCAGTAGTGCTCCCCAGTCTCCCCCACAATTATAAGCTGTGTGAGCTGAGCAGTCAGACAGATATATATAATATTATATATAGATAATAGATGATGCAGCACACTGGCCTGAGCCTGAGCAGTGCACACAGATATGGTATGTGACTGAGTCACTGTGTGCTGTGTATCGCTTTTTTCAGGCAGAGAACGGATTATAAATAAAACTGGTGGTCACTATCAGCAAAACTCTGCACTGTACTGAGTACTCCTAATGCTCCCCAAAATTAGTAAATCAAGTGTCTCTCTAATCTATTCTAAACGGAGAGGACGCCAGCCACGTCCTCTCCCTATCAATCTCAATGCACGTGTGAAAATGGCGGCGACGCGCGGCTCCTTATATAGAATCCGAGTCTCGCGATAGAATCCGAGCCTCGCGAGAATCCGACAGCGTCATGATGACGTTCGGGCGCGCTCGGGTTAACCGAGCAAGGCGGGAAGATCCGAGTCGCTCGGACCCGTGAAAAAAAACATGAAGTTCTGGCGGGTTCGGATTCAGAGAAACCGAACCCGCTCATCTCTAATTAATACATTTGATGAACACAGCGCAGTGGAAAACATCTTGCTGTAATCCTCTAATGCTCCTTCAATCCATCCATTCAGCTACCAAAAGGGATGAAACTAATTTCACATATTCACTGAATAGACAGAGATGAGATGCAAACAAGCATTTTCTTTCTCCCTGGGCCAAGGAACTCGTTGAGCTGCATTTACACGTGAAGGGATTTTGTGGTCACTAAATCACGTCTCTTGTGGACACTGGTCACCATTGCGAAACCAATGCAGCGCCTGGAAGGGCTGTCATTCCTTCCCAGCGTAACTATAAACTGCAAAAACAGGAATATTTTAGGAAATAAATGAAGTATTCAGGTGTCTACAATTAGGGCGGTTTCACTCCATGCCAGATGAGAAGGTAAATTGGCGTCCCTGTTTTTCATCATGAGAAGCAGAGACTGGCGTGGTGAAGCAGCTGTCCCAGGCCAGGCAGGACGGTCATTAAAGGCGACGTTTCAGACCATTTCAGCTTAACCACACTTGTGGCCGTGTATTTTTATATGTGGTGCAATATGTACGCCAGACTCGCCTCTCATCGCTGACACCGCCTTCTTATTTTTGCAAGCTGGTCGCCTACGGGAATTAGTCATCTCGTTCACATTCTAAAATCCAGTAGAAGTAAATATGTAATTACTAAAGTGGGAATAATCAGTTTTAAGATCTATAGGCCCGATTCATGTTTGTAAAGTAAAGTAAAAGCAAGTAACTGGGCAACACCATGATGCACTGCAGATGTAACATGTGCAGAGAGAGTTAGATTTGGTTGGGGTGTGTTCAAACTGAAAACTAAATAGCAGTGTAAAAGTAAAGCTATCTAACATTTGTGGGCTACATGCAAAAGCAGCCAGTATATACCCTGCACAGAAAAAAATATAAATGTCTTTGCTCCCATACATGGCAATATGGTTTGTTCCAGACGCAAGTTAATCATGCCCAATATCTGTATGAAATGTCCTTGCCTTAACTCAAGATCCATTTGTTTTCCAGAGATTCTTACATGTGTATTTCATGAAAAATTTCTGAATTGTTTTAGTTATTTTTTTTTTACATTTTAGCCTCAGGGGATTGATATAAAGTTTACAAATGAACCAGTACCAGACTAACTCTAGGTACACACTGGAACGATATCACTCACAATCGACTGACTTTAAGCTAAGAACACACTATACAATAATTGGCCCGATTGACCAATGATTGGGAGAACGACCACAGTTATTGTATAGTGTGTATGAACGATCGTGTGGGCATTTCGCCGATAAGACGGGAAAATTTTGCCCACACACACGAACAATCGGTTTTACGATCTGTCGTCCCAAACCAAAAATCTCAGCCACAATCTCTCGATATTGTGCAGTGTGTGTGCGTTCTCAATAATCTGCCAATATTTCCTATGTTTTCATCTCACTACATCATCCTACTTGTTGGTGGACATATGCAAATGCAGCGTGACGTGGCAGAAAATTGGCAATTAAAAAAAAAATCTTTTAGTGTGTAGCTCAGATATTGGTGCTTAGAATTTCCCAAAAAATTGGCTGATTGTCTGACCGACCCCAAAAAACGAGATAGTGTGTATCTAGCTATATGATTTTCTGAGTGATTAAACAGTCTACAGAGCATCCAATCGCACTAAAGTGATTTACTCTGATCTTAATGATTATCTGTCCTACGATCCATCACAAAGGCAACTTTTTTAAATGATTGGCAGTGGCAAACACAGGATTTGCATGGGGGGTTTCCAGAACTGGGCGGAGCCAATCACGGGGGTGGGGACTGAGGTGACCCAGTATATGCTGGGTCCATAAAACTAGTGTGTCTGTGTGTGTGTGTGTGTGTATATATTGATAAAGCTAAATATTTATCGTATATAAAACACTTTAAGAGGTCTAAGAACACTGTACGCTATCTACGTAAGAAGTACCGTAAGGGTACGCCAGTTGCGTAACGATCGCTCAACCGTAGTCGAGACGCTCAAGCGTCACGTTCGCTTACGGCCCAGAGATCACAGGCAGGCACGCTATTGGCTGCCGACTAACGTAATGATTCGCTATAGCGTAGCGGTCGCTTGGGACCACGAGGAGATCTCCAGCGGTGCAGACGCTTACGACGTTAAACCTTTATATCTATACCATTAACAACGAAATATACAGTAAACCTTAGTGTGGTGATAGAGTGTAAATGCAACCTGGTGTAACCTGATTAACTACAAAGCTGCTTGGGCGTCACCGACGCTCAGGGAATACTTAACACTATAAGAAATACACAGATACCTGGGCTTAGGGTCCAAAACCTATTATATGTATTATGACTATTATACTTGCAAAAGAATCACAGTACAAAGCATACACTACAATATAACATAGACTAACTAACCAGATAATTACACAGGAAATACCATACAATACAATACAATACAATCAAGGGAAAATAAGGGAAAAAGAGAGGAGAGAGAGATGGCTCATAATAACATCAAGACAATATGACTGCGGAGAAAACTTACGCACAAGGGGAAACGATCGCATGCGCCTCGATATCCAGCTCCCGATTATCAGCAATGAGAACCGTTGAAGAGAGTGAACTGGATACGGTCGGCCTGCCTATTTATGCCCCACACACAATACAATTCAATGGTCCCTACAATCTTATTGTTCATTGGACACAGGAATTCGGCTTCGCATTATAACAAAAGGTCATAGGTTGATTCATACAGGTGGGCTGTGACTATTTCCAACAGCTCAGGTGGGAGGGAAACTGGGTTTCCCGCCGCATGAGTAATAAAGTGCAAATAAAGTAAATGTTCATAAACTTCTTATGTCCATAACTATTCGCACGAGCGATTGATCTGCTTCAAACCAACACCGGAATATTTCTAATTAAATATTCTTCCGATGGATACTAAACACCACTGTATTACTCCTGTCTGACCCTTCGTATCAAACAAAGAGGGATTTCTCTGTTCATGAACATTCTATATTAACCAAACTTGCAGAATCTATCAAAGGGACCATGATCTACAAAATACATTATATAGTGAAAATATGTAATGATTGAGTCGCACGCTACGATCGCATAAACTCTACCGTAAATACGCATACCATGCGCCTGCGGGTGCCCGCGACTGTGAGTATGCGCACGTACGGGAGAGCGTACGCATGCGCAGCACGGACCTGTGTGAGGTGCAAATATGGTAGTGTGCATAGAGATATTTTTCTGACTTTGACAGTCCACCCTTTGGCAGTCAACAATAACTGCCACTTCCTGAAAACATTTCAAAAAGAGAAAAATATATGTTAGGGGTTAATACATTTACATGGTTGGGTAAGGGAGCAGAGGAGATGGTAGGAAAAGGGTATGACCTAGTGAGATAGCAGAAGCATGTGTGTATGAATCCGTGCTTGGGGGTCATGTATCATCGTGCCGTACGTGTTTTAAATCAAGCTTCGAGGTATTGCGAAGTATACATGTGAATTCCTTCTTATCCCGTGGTACGGGTCTGTGGATGGGCTGTCAAACTTTACCGAGCTCTTTTTGGCTTTGGTTGTAACAAAATGGGGGAGCACATTTTAGTTGATGATACATGAATGGGGGAGATATGTGATTGCTGATATCTGTGCCTGTATTCCCTATCGACTATGTGTGTCATTACCTGAGGGTTGTAGAAATGAAGAAAAGACATAATTACGGTAAATGCGGTGGTATTCTATGTCAGGTAAATGTACAGTCGTCGATTGAGGTCTTGTTTGGTGTCTGTTGAATGCAGTCTTCTTTGTGCTTTTGCCCATAAGGTGCGAGCAAAAGCTGTCAATGTCCATAGATTTACAAAAGTGTTGGGCTAGCGTAATTTTAAAATTTCTAGGGAAACTGGGGATCCATGGCATAGTTCATCAAAAATCTGTGTATCAGGTTGTCAAACTTCTTCTTTAATCCCTCTGTTGTCTGTATATCGGCTCATCAAATTCCTCGTCCAAGTGGGTCTTGTTACCTTGGAGAAAACGGAAAAACAGGTGAAAGAAACGGACCGTAGAAATCGCATTTTCATCACATCATTGTTTCTACATTTGGGTCATAAATCAAGTCCAGGTTAATTACAGTTTCCTCACTCCTTAAACTCATTACCCTAGTACGATGATTGCACTTCATTAAAGCCTGACCGCATCTAAATATCAATCCAATCGATATGACAACACCTAAGATACATAGGAGAAACTTCCCAACATCCATTATGACTCCTTGAGCCCAGTCTCCTAAACCAGAAAACCAATTTCGCGGGTTCAACCATGACACCCAACCAGTCAGCTCATTACCTACAGCAGCAAGAGTGAGATTGTGTCTCCTGCGAAATTCCCACTTCAACTGGAGAATATCGTCCATCTTTTGGTCTATGACCTCGACCGGATCCTCGGTGCTATTCGTAATATATGTGCAACATTTCACGCCGTATTGTGTTGCCAGTGTGACACCATATCCGCCTGTCACTGCTGTGAGGTAATTGAGAACCATTCTATGCTGTACCAGTTCTGTTTTGTAAGCTTGAAGTTCCCTTCCAGTATACCTAAATGTGTCATCATACATTTCAGTGATATTATCTAACAAATTGGCGAGCGCAGAAATGTATTTATAATTCAGCACTCCTCTAGCGGTGCGGGTGAAATCTAACGCGATTAAGAATTGAATCCCGGTGGATTCACTTATCAGATCAGAGGCCGGATGCTCTGTCTTCTCTATCAGGTGCCTTTTAACAACGTGCTCGTAATGGGTGTGAGTATAAGGAGCTTGGGCACCACGGTGTATGTCTTTCATTTTGTCATGTGATACAGTCATTACTTCAGGCAGTACTTTTCCAATATAACACAATCCTTCAGAGTTTGGGGCAAGCCACTTGTACGCCTTTCTCCCGCATATGAAATATGCATCATCGGGGAGAACATATGGGACGGAGTAGGACATAACCATATTACACACCTTCCATGTGAAATCTCCTAACCCTAATTCTTCCATCTGCTTAGTACACGTATCAGGTTGTACGATATGTGCACAGTATCCTGGTGGTCCAGTCCTTCACATATCTGCACTAGGTAATATCAGCAGACATTATCCATCAGCAAAGGGCGGGAGGTTGTATCCCTCGTAGTGCTGACGGGATAAGCGTCTGCTTCGCTTAGGTAAAGGGTGCTGAAGGAATCCGGGAACCGGAGGTAAGAGCAAAACGCTAGTGTCTTTTAAAACTGTTTATTTTTCTGTCTTGCACGCACACATATATATCTGCATTTCCTTTTCATTTGTGTATTTTCGTATGTCACTCTCCTGTTTGCCAGTTTATAGTTGATAAACGTGCTGAGAGAGATTTGCCGCTATTTCAATAGTTTGAGTAAAGGTAATATAGTTAAAGTGTAGACAAACACACAGTTTTTGCCTGGGAGATAAGGCGAAGTCAGTGTGGTGTGTGGTAGATGATCAAGGATCATCTACATTGATAAAAGTATAAATTGTGTTACGGTGGATCTTTGCTTTGCGTACACGTGTCTCTAACAAAGACTTGCGTACGCAATCCAAAGGCCGACGCACGCAGCGTATATTACACAACGGAGCGTCTGGGTACGCCCACGTAACTCAAACAACAGGCGATAAGTAGCGCAACGCGGTAAATAACGCAAAGCGATAAATAGCACAAATTGATTTCAGCTTTCCAAAACTTAGTTTAAATACCTTACTTTACTGCAACACCTCTGGGGAGAGCTATCAGACTACGGGAAATGATTTTTTTTCTGATCAGAAAACTATAAGAATGATAGTGGGTTGAAAACGGTATGAGTGTATTGAATCCCGCTTTGTGGACTTTGTGATCTATGTGATAAAACGGTATTGAATCCCGCTTTGTGGACTTTGTGATCTGTGTGATCTATGAGCACGGCCTGAAGTGAAAACGTGCAACAGAGTGTGATAAAGTTTTCGTTGTATTACGCTCTGGCCAATGATCCTACCATTTATGGGCAACAAGTGTCTATAAGTGGTACGATTGGACCGCACGGTTGTATGTGTGACCAATAACGCAACGTGATATGAGGTCGTATATCCATGCGTAAATCTTGCCCTCATACGTGTTGTAGGGAGCACATGCAAGCGTGATTTGTGTAAAGAAAAAGGAAGGGAATTTTCTCAGGAAAATCTCTAAAGATAGGGCCTGCAACGGCTACACGTGTCTGCTAGAAGGCGGACCGGAGATACCCGGAGCAGAAGAAGTTCAGTGGAAGAGCTTTAAGGATTTCCAACGAAGTTCTGTGTTTGGTGCATTTTAGGAAGTTTTTCTGTGTTAGAAAGGTCCACAATGGCAGCCAAGTGCACAATACAGAGACGGTCGGAGGTCAGGATTCAGACTCCAGAGGCTTGCAGACCCCGAGGGTCTGCTCGGTTAGTAATGTGGAGGAGGTATGGTCCCCACACTGAGACCTTTTGTGATGAATGGACACGAATGACTGCGGGGGATAAGGCACCATTTCCCGGGATAGGTAGTTTTGACTTAGAGGTGTTGCATAATTTAAGGCGGAGGATCGGTCTCATAAAATCCCGGACGAGTCCCCAATTGATAAAGCTAAATATTTATCGTATATAAAACACTTTAAGAGGTCTAAGAACACTGTACGCTATCTACGTAAGAAGTACCGTAAGGGTACGCCAGTTGCGTAACGATCGCTCAACCGTAGTCGAGACGCTCAAGCGTCACGTTCGCTTACGGCCCAGAGATCACAGGCAGGCACGCTATTGGCTGCCGACTAACGTAATGATTCGCTATAGCGTAGCGGTCGCTTGGGACCACGAGGAGATCTCCAGCGGTGCAGACGCTTACGACGTTAAACCTTTATATCTATACCATTAACAACGAAATATACAGTAAACCTTAGTGTGGTGATAGAGTGTAAATGCAACCTGGTGTAACCTGATTAACTACAAAGCTGCTTGGGCGTCACCGACGCTCAGGGAATACTTAACACTATAAGAAATACACAGATACCTGGGCTTAGGGTCCAAAACCTATTATATGTATTATGACTATTATACTTGCAAAAGAATCACAGTACAAAGCATACACTACAATATAACATAGACTAACTAACCAGATAATTACACAGGAAATACCATACAATACAATACAATACAATCAAGGGAAAATAAGGGAAAAAGAGAGGAGAGAGAGATGGCTCATAATAACATCAAGACAATATGACTGCGGAGAAAACTTACGCACAAGGGGAAACGATCGCATGCGCCTCGATATCCAGCTCCCGATTATCAGCAATGAGAACCGTTGAAGAGAGTGAACTGGATACGGTCGGCCTGCCTATTTATGCCCCACACACAATACAATTCAATGGTCCCTACAATCTTATTGTTCATTGGACACAGGAATTCGGCTTCGCATTATAACAAAAGGTCATAGGTTGATTCATACAGGTGGGCTGTGACTATTTCCAACAGCTCAGGTGGGAGGGAAACTGGGTTTCCCGCCGCATGAGTAATAAAGTGCAAATAAAGTAAATGTTCATAAACTTCTTATGTCCATAACTATTCGCACGAGCGATTGATCTGCTTCAAACCAACACCGGAATATTTCTAATTAAATATTCTTCCGATGGATACTAAACACCACTGTATTACTCCTGTCTGACCCTTCGTATCAAACAAAGAGGGATTTCTCTGTTCATGAACATTCTATATTAACCAAACTTGCAGAATCTATCAAAGGGACCATGATCTACAAAATACATTATATAGTGAAAATATGTAATGATTGAGTCGCACGCTACGATCGCATAAACTCTACCGTAAATACGCATACCATGCGCCTGCGGGTGCCCGCGACTGTGAGTATGCGCACGTACGGGAGAGCGTACGCATGCGCAGCACGGACCTGTGTGAGGTGCAAATATGGTAGTGTGCATAGAGATATTTTTCTGACTTTGACAATATATATATATATATATATATATATATAATACAGGATATCCCACACTCGCAGGAAAAGATAGCACTCTCCAGACTTAACATCCAATAAAGCAAAAAGTAGATTTAATGCAAAGGTAATCTCACAGTTCAAGTGTCGTTTCAAAGCAATTTCCAACGTTTCGGTCCCTGGCGGGACCTTTCTCAAGGAATATACAGTCAGTCAGCAAGGTCAACAATACAGCATGGGTCAGCTTTGCAGGAGAACCGGAGACACAGATAGTGCCTCACCGGCCCCTGCTAAATACCCATCCAAAGGTGCCAGACACGCCCCCAACACGGCCGTGGGCCGTGTGGAATGCATAACTGGAACGCAAGCACATCACTTCCGCCGGAAGTGGGCTGCGTCCATAGGTTTGGCTCAGTAATGGAGCAGAGTAGCGGTCACTGTCAGCATGTGGACCGCACTTGGAGCGCATCGCGTCACTTCCGGTGACGCGCTGTGTCCATAGCAACCGTTGTCAGCAACTCAAGGTTGCGGACACCACGTCCGTTGACATAACGGATTGCGGCGCTGAGCAAATTACATATGGGCAATAAGTGGCAACTTAATAGTGTCATGGGGCTCTTTTAATCAGCATTGTTAGTATAACTCAATATGGCCTGCATTAAAGAGGCCTGGGGCAAATCAATACGGTTGCCATGGCGACCATAAATTAATGTAACACGTGATTAGGGTATAGCAGAGGCCGGTGTGGTCACTCAAATGGGGGATATACATTGTTAAGCAGTTTAGAGCCAAGAATGGAACATTATGTAACAATCAGTAAGTAAGGCAAAAATAGAAAAACATTGTAATGACTCATACAAATAAATAATAGTGAGTTCAAACAGACATCGTGTATTTGAACAATTCCTGGTACAATACTCGGCAGTGTGTGGGCTATGTGGAGCAATACTAGAAGAAAATATAAAGTTATTTGTTAAAGTTACACAGAAAGTAGGGTGTTATTTCAGAAATATAGACGGGGTTATTTTCATTCATACCTCTCGGGGCTATTGTGTCAAGTCTATGTATCCACATGCTTTCCCTTTTCCTCAGCAGAAGGGCACGGTCTCCACCCCTGGTAGGTGTGGGTATCCAATCAATTAGTTTGGACCTTAGATCAGAGACTTGATGCTTGAATGTCATGAAATGTCTGGCTACCGGCAAAACTGCCGAACCCGTGGCGATGGCTTGGTGTATCGATGTCCTATGGTTTGCCATACGATCTCGAAAGCGTCTCGTGGTCATGCCCACATAATACAGCCCGCAGGGGCAAGTCAAAATATAAATCAGGTGGTCCATAGCACAGTGCAGTCTAAACTTGATGGCTATGGGGCGACCAGAATGTGGGTGCGGAAAGTGCGAACCAGTTAACATGGCCCTGCATGTAGTGCAACCAGTGCACTTGAAGCATCCAGGACGTCTCTCATGCAGCCATGTGGTGCTTTGTGTCCCTTCATTGCCAACCATGGGTCTCAAAAATAACTGTTTTAAATTAGCCGATCTTCGATAGGCCATCATGGGGGGAGGACTCCTTTTCAGTTTGAGACGGTCATCAGTGACCAGAATGGGCCAGTTTCTACTTATGGTTCCCTTGAGTTTATTGGAGAAATTGTCATAGGTGGTAGTGAAAACCATCCGTTCTGGTGTATGCGTAGTCAGTGTTGGATTCACGGTTGAATCAAACTTATTCCTTGCTTTGGCCAGGCATCTTAGAACATTCTTCTTCTCATAACCCCGTTCCAGGAATCTTGAAGTCATCTCGGACAATTGGATTTCCATAGTATTGCTGTCAGAGTTATTACGCATAACTCTTAGAAACTGTGAAATTGGAAGATTGTCTTTGAGGGCAGGCGGGTGCTGACTGCTACGGTGCAACAAAGTATTCCTGTCAGTTGGCTTCCTGTAGAGACTTGTATTGATCCGACCCCCTTCAAAGGAGATTGAGATGTCTAGAGTGTGGGATATCCTGTATTGTACTATGGGCCCCGTCCCTGAAAGGGCTGGACTCTGATAGACACCCCAGCAGTTGGCTGTAGTATTTGTGAGAGTGCAGGGATTTCCTGTATATATATATATATATATATATATATATATATATATATACATATATCTATATATATATATATATATATATACATATATCTAAAACAAACTGGAACAGCCCGGCACTCCACTCCAAATGTAGACAACTGCTGTGATGCCCTCCTAGTCAGGAACACAGAGTCCCAGATAGACAAACGTGGTGATGTGGGCGGCACTCCACACAGACTTCGCAGCGTGAGTAAAACAATACTTTATTGGCCCAATAAAGTATTGTTTTACTCACGCTGCAAAGTCTGTGTGGAGTGCCGCCCACATCACCACGTTTATACTTATATCTACATATATATATATATATATATATATATACATACATACACACACATACATATACACATATATATAGCATATTAAACATGCATACATATATATATATGTATACACACACACACATACAGTACACATATATATACACATATATATATATATATCATATGTGTGTGTGTGTGTGTTTATATGTATGTATATACATGTGTATATATGTATGCACATGGATATAGATGTACTATAATTAAAATAAAGTAAACTTTTATTGCACTTACAAGTGCCACCAGGAAGACAACAGGCCGCAGAGGACGCTAGACAGCCATTAATAATACTCATGCAGCTAAAAAAAAAAAAAAAAAAAAAACATTTTTTTTTTTTTTTTTTTTTTAGTGGAGGGGGGTTTCTGGGTGCTCGGAAACCCCCCCCCTGGGTGCGCCACTGATTAGTGAGCAAAAATATTGGACAGTTAGGTCGGCTCATCGCTTTGGAGAAGTCTTGCGCAGAAGGTCAGTTCGGTCATACTATCCATCTGGTTTTGGAACAATAATCGTCCCAGGGTGCTGTGTACGCACTCTGAGATAATCAGCCCAAGTATCTGAAAATCAGCTGATCAGCCCTAATATAGCATAGTGTGATTATTAGTGATTATAGTCTGATTATTGCATAGTGTGATTATTAGTGATTATAGTCTGATTATTGCATAGTGTGATTATTAGTGATTATAGTCTGATTATTGCATAGTGTGATTATTAGTGTTTATAGTCTGATTATTGCATAGTGTGATTATTAGTGATTATACTCTGATTATTGCATAGTGTGATTATTAGTGTTTATAGTCTGATTATTGCATAGTGTGATTATTAGTGATCATAGTCTGAATACTGCATAAGTGTGATTATTAGTGTTTATAGTCTGATTATTG
The DNA here is from genome assembly GCF_028390025.1 of Pseudophryne corroboree. Lineage (NCBI taxonomy): Eukaryota > Metazoa > Chordata > Amphibia > Anura > Myobatrachidae > Pseudophryne > Pseudophryne corroboree. The sequence continues at coordinate 822,508,977 of NC_086448.1, read as the reverse complement.
AATAGTGTGATTATTAGTGATTATAGTCTGATTATTGCATAGTGTGATTATTAGTGATTATAGTCTGATTATTGTATAGTGTGATTATTAGTGATTATAGTCTGATTATTGCATAGTGTGATTATTAGTGATTATAGTCTGATTACTGCATAGTGTGATTATTAGTGATTATAGTCTGATTATTACATAGTGTGATTATTAGTGTTTATAGTCTGATTATTGCATAGTGTGATTATTAGTGTTTATAGTCTGATTATTGCATAGTGTGATTATTAGTGTTTATAGTCTGATTATTGCATAGTGTGATTATTAGTGATTATAGTCTGATTACTGCATAGTGTGATTATTAGTGATTATAGTCTGATTATTGCATAGTGTGATTATTAGTGATTATAGTCTGATTATTGCATAGTGTGATTATTAGTGTTTATAGTCTGATTATTGCATAGTGTTATTATTAGTGATTATAGTCTGATTACTGCATAGTGTGATTATTAGTGATTATAGTCTGATTATTACAGTGTGATTAATACTGATTATAGTCTGATTATTGCATAGTGTGATTATTAGTGATCATAATCTGATTATAGCATAGTGTGATTATTAGTGATTATAGTCTGATTATTGCATAGTGTGATTATTAGTGATTATAGTCTGATTATTGCATAGTGTGATTATTAGTGATCATAGTCTGATTATAGCATAGTGTTATTATTAGTGATTATAGTCTGATTATTGCATAGTGTGATTATTAGTGATTATAGTCTGATTTTTGCATAGTGTGATTATTAGTGATTGTAATCTGATTATTGCATAGTGTGATTAATAGTGATTATAGTCTGATTATAGCATAGTGTGATTATTAGTGATTGTAATCTGATTATTGCATAGTGTGATTATTAGTGATTAACTGATTATAGACTGAATTTTGCATAGTGTGATTATTAGTGTTTATAGTCTGATTATTACATAGTATGATTAATAGTGATTATAGTCTAATTATTGCATAGTGTGATTATTAGTGTTTACAGTCTGATTATTGCATAGTGTGATCATTAGTGATTATAGTCTGATTACTGCATAGTGTGATTATTAGTGATTATAGTCTGATTATTACATAGTGTGATTAATAGTGATTATAGTCTGATTATTGCATAGTGTGATTATTAGTGATCATAGTCTGATTATAGCATAGTGTGATTATTAGTGATTATAATCTGATTATTGCATAGTGTGATTATTAGTGATTATAATCTGATTATTGCATAGTGTGATTATTAGTGTTTATACAGTAGTCCGATTATTGCATAGTGTGATTATTAGTGTTTATACAGTAGTCCGATTATTGCATAGTGTGTAGATTTCCGGCACAGATTGTGTTGGTATGAGGATCACATTTAAATCTTAAATACAGTACAGCACTGTAAAGCTTATTGATAGACGCACCCCATATTGTGAGGTGAAATGCTATAAAAATAAATCTGGGAATACTGAAGGTTCAGGCAATCATGTTGAGTTGACGATCGCAATTCCAACCACATCTGAATTAGCCGCTATGTGCTTAAACTGTAGTGTGAATCTTTGCAGCTGCAAGTTCCCATCTCTGACAGTCACATATGTGTCTGCCGGTCTTCATATGTCGCAGTTGCGCCAACGTCCTTTGCCCTTGGTAACGTGCCCCATCCATCCCCTTCTCCGCTTCCTTGGTCATGAGAAGCCTTAAGGTGAGACTGACTGTTCATATGGCTGCTAACGCAAGGTATGCTTTGTGCAAATGTGCAGACACGACCTAATAGAGCATGGATCGCATGCACAATTATCTAGAGACTGCGCATACACTGCATACACAGCGCACATGTGTCAAAGCCGCATTACGATCATGGTGCGTTCGCAATATTAAAGTGAAGTGACTGCATAGTGATTGACAGGAAGAGAGCATTTAGGGGTGGTCACATGGCATTTTGTGGGAGTGGTGTCAAAAACACAGGCGTGTCATGGCCGTTTGGCGGATGGGTTTCTGACATTGTCTGCCATCACTTGCATGCAATAGCATGTGTAGATTTGTGGATACTCTAGCTTGGCGCAGCTTGAAAATAACCCCTTCGATGTTCCCAATTTTGTATATGGATTGCGATGCATACAAAACATTTCTGGGCAGCAACTACTTGTGCGATTCTTTGCAATTGCGTTTGCAAAAATATCGCACTTTTAGTAGCAATAGCCATCAATACTGAATTAAGCCAACAAATATGTATTTTACACAGGAAAATGCTCTTTGTGTCCAACTCAACATGACCCAGAAGTTAGGACAGAGACCCCAGACAGAGAGTAATATCACAGGAATGCAGTGCGCAGTGTCAGGTGTGTACAAAACCGCAGGGGTAATGTCCTAATAAGGGGCCGGGTGACCCTGGTTGTACTTCGAACTTCATTCAGTCTCGATGGAGCGCTAATTCATATAGACAATTATTACCATTGCTGTGAACTTAAAGCAAAACATATAGGTCTGGAAATATCCATAAATCATAATGACTGAACCAGCATATATTCCGCAGATATACAGAACACGAATCATGCCTTTGGCTTAAGATGAGGGGATTTTGCAAATCGCTTTCTCGGCTTCCAACCAAAACACTTCTGGTGTCAGATACGAGCTCCCTGTATATACGTAAGGTTTGATGTGTGTAATTACATAAGCAAGGCACGTAATGAGTGGTAATCTAGGACTGGGAGGAATCTCCCCCAGGACACATTTACAATAATGTAAGAATTAATGCCAGCATCTCCACAATGCACAGTTCATGCTATAAGAATATAAATGTTTATATTCTTTCAACACGAAGTTAAATGTTTGTGGAGAAGATCTCATCTTTGAAGTCGGTTTGAAAGTGAGGTTAATGCTTTCAATCCTGCTTCCAAGGCAATATCTTCTGCATAAGCACCAACATATTACTTTGGAAGCCAGAGGGTGATTGTCTAGCTAACCCGCAACATGACAGGAATTGTTTGTGACACATTTTCAAATTGTTTCCGTTATTAACAAAAGTGTAGTAGGGAAAAACGTGTGATCAGCAAGAGGTGCAGAGGGGCTGAAGTTGTTGTCAGACGAGCGCCTTGAATTCTAGCGATTTTCCAGATGGCAATTAGTGTTTATTGTTTAAAACACTCAATGCTGAGATGATGAATGGGATGGGGGAGGGACTACCTTGTCACACCGGTGACACTGCCAGAAATATCTCCGATATGTCAGAGAAAGGAATGATTTGGGCACAATAACAGATATATTATAGCTGGAAAGTGCCCATGTGGCTCCAACTAAACACTGTAATACTAATATGATGACTGAGTGTGGCACATTGTGTTCTCATTCATCCTATCCACATTTATATTGTCCACATGTTCACAATATTGACATAGAGTAGATCAAAATTCATCATGTCAACACTAATTATATATCAATATGACTAGAATGTGGACAAAACACTCCTGGGGATCTAGTGGTGACTTACCTGGTCCGCTGGCTCCAGCAGTGTCTTCTAGGTGGACAGTCAGCAGATGAAGATTTTTGGCAGATCCAGGGGGGCTTCCAATGGTGGGTATCACTAACCCCTAACCCTCCCCTCCAGCTTAACCCTATCCTCCCCTCCTGCAGCCACACCTAACCTGCCCTCCTGTAGCCTAACCCTAACCTCCACTCCTCTAGCCTAACCCTAACCTCCACTCCTCTAGCCTAACCCTAACCTCCCCTCCTGTAGCCTAATCCTAACCTCCCCTCCTGTAGCCTAATTCTAACCTCTCCTCCTGTAGCCTAACCCTATCCACCCCTCCTGTAGCCTAACCCTAACCTCCCCTCCTGTAGCCTAATCCTAACCTCCCCTCCTGTAGCCTAACCCTATCCTCCCCTCCTGTAGCCTAACCCTAACCTCCCCTCCTGTAGCCTAATCCTAACCTCCCCTCCTGTAGCCTAACCCTAACCTACCCTCCTGTAGCCTAACCCTAACCTCCCCTCCTGTAGCCTAATCCTAACCTGCCCTCCTGTAGCCTAACCCTATCCACACCTCCTGCAGCCTAACCCTAACCTCCCCTCCTGTAGCCTAACCCTAACCTCCCCTCCTGTAGCCTAACCCTATCCTCCCCTCCTGTAGCCTAATCGTAACCTCCCCTCCTGTAACCTACCCATAACCTCCCCTACTGTAGCCTAACCCTATCCTCCCCTCCTGTAGCCTAATCGTAACCTCCCCTCCCGTAGCCGAACCCTATCCACCCCTCCTGCAGCCATACCTAACCCCCCCTCCTGTAGCCTAACTCTATCCTCTCTTCCCATAGCCTAACCCTATCCTCCCCTCCTGTAGCCTAACCCTAACCTACCCTCCTGTAGCCTAACCCTAACCACCTCGCCTGTAGCCTAACCCTATCCACCCCTCCTGCAGCCTAACCCTATCCTCCCCTCCTGTAGCCTAACCCTAACCTACCCTCCTGTAGCCTAACCCTAACCACCTCGCCTGTAGCCTAACCCTATCCACCCCTCCTGCAGCCTAACCCTATCCTCCCCTCCTGTAGCCTAACCCTAACCTACCCTCCTGTAGCCTAACCCTAACCACCTCGCCTGTAGCCTAACCCTATCCACCCCTCCTGCAGCCTAATCCTAACCTTCCCTCCTGTAGCCTAACTGTAACTTCCCTTCCTGTAGCCTAACCCTATCCTCTCTTCCCGTAGCCTAACCCTAACCTCCCCTCCTGTAGCCTAACCCTAACCACCCCTCCTGTAGCCTAACACTATCCTCCCCTCCTGTAGCCTAAACCTAACCTACCCTCCTGTAGTCTAACCCTATCCACGGGTGGTCTTCAGTATGCCGGCGGTCGGGCTCCCGGCGACCAGCATACCGGCGCCGGGAGCCCGACAGCCGGCATACCGACACTTATTCTCCCTCGTGGGGGTCCACGACCCCCCTGGAGGGAGAATAAAATAGTGTGGCGCGCATAGCGCACCACCGTGCCCGTAGCGTGGCAAGCGCAGCGAGCCCGCAAGGGGCTCATTTGCGCTCGCCACACTGACGGTAAGCCGGCGGTCGGGCTCCTGGCGCCGGAATGCTGGTCGCTGGGAGCCCGGCCGCCGGCATATCGTAGTGAACCCCTATCCACCCCTCCTGCAGCAAACACCTAATCTCCACTCCTCTAGCCTAACCCTATCCACCCCTCTTGTAGCCTAACCCTATCCACCACTCCTGTAGCCTAACCCTATCCACCCCTCCTGCAGCCTAATCCTAACCTTCCCTCCTGTAGCCTAACCCTATCCACCCCTCCTGTAGCCTAACCCTATCCACCCCTCCTGTAGCCTAACCCTATCCACCCCTCCTGCAGCAAACACCTAACCTCCCCTCATGTAGCCTAACCCTATCCACCCCTCCTGTAGCCTAACCCTATCCTCCCCTCCTGTAGCCTAACCCTATCCACCCCTCCTGTAGCCTAACCCTATCCACCCCTCCTGCAGCCTAACCCTATCCACCCCTCCTGCAGCAAACACCTAACCTCCCCTCATGTAGCCTAACCCTATCCACCCCTCCTGTAGCCTAACCCTATCCTCCCTTCCCGCAGCCACACCTAACATCCCCTCCTGTAGCCTAACCCTATCCACCCCTCCTGCAGCAAACACCTAACCTCCCCTCATGTAGCCTAACCCTATCCTCCCCTCCCGCAGCCACACCTAACCTCCCCTCCTGTAGCCTAACCCTATCCTCCCTTCCCACAAACTATCCCTAACCTTCCCCCTTGCAGCCTAAACCTAACCTTTCCTCCCCTCCCACAACCTAACCCTAACAATCCCGTCCCACATCCTAACTCTAGAGCTAGGTACACACTATACAATTATTGGGCCAACATGCCAATAATTGGAAAAATGACCAAAATTATTGTATAGTGTGTATGAACGATCGTGTCAGCATTTCGCTGATAATTCGGGAAAATCTTGCACACACACACAGGAACAATTGATTTTCTGGTCTATCGTCCCAGACCAAAAATATCTGCCACAATCTCCAGATATTGAGCAGTGTGTGTGCATTCCCAATAATCTATCATATTTCCGCACAGCAGCGATCAGATCTGAATGACCCCCTAAGAGTTATATAGTGGGAGGAGCAGGGTTCCCAGCAGCACAGAGTATATCAGGAGATGAGTGATGTGTCAGTGAGGACAGGGCTGCATGTGACAGGGGCAGTGACATGATGTGAGGAGGGGAACGGAGGCAGCAGGAAGCCACAGACTGAGAGTTATATAGTGGGAGGAGCAGGATCCCCAGCAGCACAGAGTATATCAGGAGATGAGTGATGTGTCAGTGAGGACAGGTCTGCATGTGACAGGGGCAGTGACATGATGTGAGGAGGGGAATGGAGGCAGCAGGAAGTCACAGACTGAGAGTTATATAGTGGGAGGTACAGGATCCCCAGCAGCACAGAGTATATCAGGAGATGAGTGATGTGTCAGTGAGGACAGGACTGCATGTGACAGGGCAGTGATATGATGTGAGGAGGGGAATGGAGGCAGCAGCCACAGACTGAGAGTTATGTAGTGTGAGGAGCAGGGTCCCCAGCAGCACAGAGTATATCAGGAGATGAGTGATGTGTCAGTGAGGACAGGCTGCATGTGACAGGGGCAGTGACATGATGTGAGGAGGGGAATGGAAGCAGCAGGAAGCCACAGACTGAGAGTTATATAGTGGGAGGAGCAGGGTCCCCAGCAGCACAGAGTATATCAGGAGATGAGTGATGTGTCAGTGAGGACAGGGCTGCATGTGACAGGGGCAGTGACATGATGTGAGGAGGGGAATGGAGGCAGCAGGAAGCCACAGACTGAGAGTTATATAGTGGAGGAGCAGGGCTCTACCAGCAGCACAGAGTATATCAGGAGATGAGTGATGTGTCAGTGAGGACAGGCTGCATGTGACAGGGCAGTGACATGATGTGAGAAGGGGAATGGAGGCAGCAGGAAGCCACAGACTGAGAGTTATATAGTGGGAGGAGCAGGGCCCCCAGCAGCACAGAGTATATCAGGAGATGAGTGATGTGTCAGTGAGGACAGGGCTGCATGTGACAGGGGCAGTGACATGATGTGAGGAGGGGAATGGAGGCAGCAGGAAGTCACAGACTGAGAGTTATATAGTGGGAGGAGCAGGGTCCCCAGCAGCACAGAGTATATCAGGAGATGAGTGATGTGTCAGTGAGGACAGGGTGCATGTGACAGGGGCAGTGACATGATGTGAGGAGGGGAATGGAGGCAGCAGGAAGCCACAGACTGAGAGTTATATAGTGGGAGGAGCAGGGTCCCCAGCAGCACAGAGTATATCAGGAGATGAGTGATGTGTCAGTGAGGACAGGGCTGCATGTGACAGGGGCAGTGACATGATGTGAGGAGGGGAATGGAGGCAGCAGGAAGTCACAGACTGAGAGTTATATAGTGGGAGGAGCAGGGTCCCCAGCAGCACAGAGTATATCAGGAGAGGAGTGGTGTGTTAGTGAGGACAGGGCTGCATGTGACAGGGGCAGTGACATGATGTGAGGGGAATGGAGGCAGCAGGAAGCCACAGACTGAGAGTTATATAGTGGGAGGAGCAGGATCCCCCAGCAGCATGGAGTATATCAGGAGATGAGTGATGTGTTAGTGAGGACAGGGCTGCATGTGACAGGGCAGTGACATGATGTGAGGGGAATGGAGGCAGCAGGAAGCCACAGACTGAGAGTTATATAGTGGGAGGAGCAGGGTCCCCAGCAGCACAGAGTATATCAGGAGATGAGTGATGTGTCAGTGAGGACAGGGCTGCATGTGACAGGGGCAGTGTCATGATGTGAGGAGGGGAATGGAGGCAGCTGGAAGAGATGTATATAGTGGGAGAAGCAAGACTGAGAGATGTATATACACAGACTGAGAGATGTATATAGTGGGAGGAGCAAGATTACCAGCAGCACAGAGTATGTCAGCAGATGAGTGATGTTATTGAGGACAGGGCTGCATGTGACAGAGCTGTGACATGATGTGAGAACAGGCATGTATGGAAACAGAAGGCCAAAGACTGATATTTTCATTGCGTAAGGGACAGAGGCTACAATTGCAGAGATCAGTGATGTCTGTCTCCTGTCACTCCCTGATTGTAGAGGGGAAAGTCATCTCTAGATCAGAGGTGGATTAGGAGGGTGGACATGAGGCAGGTGCCCTGGTCCCCCTCCATTCTGTGCTTCTCCAGGACCCAGGGCCAAATCATGGGCAGGCAAGCACAAAAGAGAAGCAGACATGCAGTGTGGGGCTGTGCAGCTTATTGCTGCAGTGCATAATCCCTAAATGTTCCCTGGGTGAGGGTCCGCCAGCAGTGAAGGGGATGGCTGGCACCTGCCCTGGGGTACCAGCGCCACCAGATCCGGGCTCCGGCATGCTGTGACAGTACATATGATATAATCAGGGACACATTAAAGACTTGTACATCAGGATTGTGTAAGAAGGGGCACTCCAAGTACAGCGAGGGAGTGTTTCTGCAATTGCGACCAAGGTAGACCTGCGCAGATCTATCTTCTGGTAGCTGTATCACTTGGGGGTGCCTGAGAGCAAATATGGTGGGTGATGATGCTGATGATCATTTCTGATTGGCTGATTGCGGGTTGATCTTGGAGACAGATTTGTTTCTTTCATTGCTCGTACATGGATTATTTGATTCGGTGAGCGCATTCTAGAAATCGTGTTTTGCTACATTGATTTGCACACGAGAAGGAGGATAATACCAGCGATATTAGAAAATGTCTCTTATATAATTGAAGCCAGTAGTAAATGTGTTTTTTCAAAAATGTTTCCTGTGCATATGTCCATTTTTTTGATGCCACCTACGTAACTCTGGTGCATATACTGGCGCAGAGGTGGGTGCACCTGCAGATGCCCAATAAACGCAATACTTTTACATGTGGATTGTTGGTTTGTTATGAGAACAAAGGGGGTCATTCCGACCTGATCGCACGCTAGGATTTTTCGCTGTGCTGTGTTCAGGTCAGAACTGCGCATGCGTATGCACTGCAATGCGCAGGCGCGTCGTACTGGTACAAAGCGGATCGTTGCTGAGTGATGGATTTTATGAAGAATCCATTCGCACAGCCGATCGCAAGGAGATTGACAGGAAGAGGGCGTTTGTGGGTGGCAACTGACCGTTTTCTGGGAGTGGTTGGAAAAACGCAGGCGTGTCCAAGCGTTTGCAGGGCGGGTGTCTGACGTCAATTCCGGGCAAGAACAGGCTGAAGTGATCGCAGCGGCTGAGTAAGTTCTGAGCTACTCAGAAACCGCACAGAACTTTTTTGTACCGCTTGGCTGCACATGCGATCGCACACTTGCAAAGCAAAGATACACTCCCCTATAGGTGGCGACTATCTGTTCGCAGCGCTGCAAAAAATAGCTAGCGAGCGATTAACTCGGAATGACCCCCGAAGTGCATTAGTGGCAATCTGACACATTAGTAAGACTTAGGCACTCAGTCAGTGCCGGATATCAAAAACAGGCAGAGTAGGCACCAGCCTATGGGCCTGAGCCTGTAAGGGGCCCGTGACAATGGCTAAAAATAATATTGATTTTATGTTGAAAGAAAATGACAATCAAGCTCCTTACATTGTTCCCAAAAGATAGAAATAATGAATCATAAATGAAACCTTTACATTAAAGACTCTATAGAGAAAATACTGTATTAAGGTAATGTACCTATTAACAACGTAAAGTACATAAACCACAAACATCAGATTCACATTACAATTTCCAGCTCATAGAGTTTTGGTTGGTTGGTAAAATTAAAAATGTATTAGGATATAATTTGCGAGGGGGGCTCCAAGATTTTGACTGCTTAGGGGCCTGCACAGGGTTTGGGGCCCTATTCAGTATATGCAATTTTGGGCCAGAGCGCACGTGTAGCACTTGTCTTGCATGTGCACAACCCGGAAGATGCGTTTGCTTCTCAGTGATGTGAACGCCTCTGCTTGACAGGCTGAGGCGTTCGCGGGGTAGCAAAGGGACATTGCGGGGATGGGGTGTCCAGAACGCGGGCGGGTGTGGGCCATTTTTTGGGGCAGCCGCATGACACCACATGCAACCACTGCAATAGGTAAGATGTCCGACCTGAGCCTGCCAAAGCCAGGCTGCCCAGGCAGGGGGTCATCCCTTAATTTGCGGGGTCAGCGTTGCGTTCGCAACTTAATTTTGATCGCATCGCTGACAGCTATTTGCATGCTGGACGGCCTTGCCCAGTGCTAGTCGGCCCTAGCACGTGATGGCAAGCAGTTGCAGTTTTGCTAATTTAGCAAAACTGCAACTGATGCTGAATAGGGTTCTTAGGGCCTAATTCAGACCTGATTGCAGCAGCAAAATTGTTCTCTAATGGGCAAAACCATGTTGCCCTGCATGTGGGGCAGATGTAACTTGTGCAGGGAGAGTTAGAACTGGGTGGGGTGTTTTTAAACTGAAATCTAAATTGCAGTGCAAAAGAAAAGCAGCCAGTATTTACCCTGCACAGAAATAATATAACCCACCCAAATCTAACTCTCTCTGCACATGTTACATCTGCCCCACCTGCAGTGCAGCATGGTTTTGCCCATTAGAGAACAATTTTGCTGCTGCGATCAGGTCTGAATTAGGCCCTTAGTACTTCACTGAGATCCAGTGATTTATTACTACTGTACTTTATAAATCATATAACCAGCTGGATAATTTATTAAAATACTGTGCTATACTGTAGGGTACATTCTTTCCTCTGTGACTCCTGTCTGCACGCTTAATTTGCTCCGGTAAAACATGTTTTCCATTCTATGCCTTAATTGTTACTTTGCCATAACAGTGTGGATTTCACACCACTGTACACTATGTTCTTACTGGGAACAAAATAGGAAAATATAAACTTTAGATCATTTTTTATTTTCAAAAGCTACCGCAGCTAAAGGTGAAGCGCAGTCCTCCTGTGACAATAGTAAATGTTTGTTCCCAGACAAGAAAACTCATGAATAAAACACTATTGTCTATTTGTGACATTTCGAAATGTCTCAAACATCCTCAACACAAAGATGCGTTTGACAGATCTGTCAACCCGATACCCAGGAAAAATATGACATAAGTTTCTGTCTAAACCTTATTAATAAATTGTTTGAGGCTTTTTTTATGACTTAAACTTTAATGTGTTGGGAGAAAATATTTCATTTGTCACATATAAAGAAATAAATCCAGAACTTTTATTTATTTTGATGTAAGCCGATGCAGTGAGAACACAGATATTGTCATATAACCCTGTGGGACATAATTATTGTGAAATGAACAATCCTTATCGCTGCATGTTGAGGTAACAGGGATTTTTTTTTGGGAAGGGGGGGTGGGGATGTGGCAATCTCGGTCCCAGTAAGTAGTGAAGTGGTCGCACACACAATCTATTTTACATCCATGTTTCAGAGCTGGTCGGGCCCCTGCCCAGGCGTGTCTACCCAGCTGCGCATGTTCAACCAGAAGACGGAGTGATGGACATTGGGATCTACTCCAGCTCACCAGAAAGGGATCACAAGACTGCAGTGAAGATAACGAGCTTACGCCAACTGAAGATGGTGTTATCTCACTCATATAGAATCCGTAAAGCTACTGTACGCGTTTTGGACCTTGTTATACACTGTCCCCATAGAGAACAGTGCAACTGCTGCTGCGGGGGCTGGCGGCTGGAACACAGGAGATATTCTCCCCTGAAATATGTGGAAAAACAATTTCAGCATATTTTAAAGCAGTGTCAGACTAGGGCAAGGAGGGCCCACCAGGGGAATGCACTGGTAGGGTTCCATGTTTTATGGGTGTGGTCACCACATTGGTTAGCCTAACAATTAATGAGAACATGGGATGGGCCCCTTGAGTTTTATATATATATATATATATATATATATATATACTAGGTGATTACCAGCCCCACCAGAGCTATATAGCGGGTTAGGGCTGTCTTTTGTTGACCCTGTCAGTTTTTGACAGGGGGTTTGGCGCCACGGTTGTGGCTAAAACTAAGTTGGGGCAAGGACCTCTGACATCACCAAGGGGAGGAGCATGGCAAGGACATGGTGCCCGAAATGTACCCTTGCCGGCTCGCTTTGCATGCCACCGGGTTACTAAAGGGAGTAGTTGTTGGCGTGGATAGTGAAAGTGTTACCCAGTCATTGTAGGGAGCCCAGAAGCAGGAGAGGGCCCGAAGTAGCTCCGGACCCATAAAGGAATGCCTGTAGCGCTGTGAGGGGCTCAGAGAGGAGGAAGTGCCGGGGCTGTATGGAGCCACTTACCAGGGAGAAGCGCCTGGGAACCCGAGGACGGGCTGTGCCCGCTGGAGACTGCCTACTGCCCAGCCTCAGAGGGAGTAGAGTCACCCGCTGCCAGGACTGTGAGGAGAGGAGCGGGAGGCGAACAGCCAGGTGCAGATCACGTATGGAGGAAAGAGGACCCCTGTGAGTGAGCTGCCCGTGACACTGCCTGACGGCCCGCAGAAGACTTTGGCATGGAGAGATTCCTGCGTGGAGGAAGAGGGACGGCAGCTGACCAGTGACACCGCTGATGACCCCCAGCCTGATGGAAAAGCAGAGGAGCAGCGCTGGCCAGAGACGTGAAGAGCAGGCACCGCAGAGGACACCCCACACACCCGAAGTTAGGACCCTGGAAGGACCCCCAGCTGCTGTGCAGAGGACGGCGTTGACAGGAGCCTGGAGTGGAGAGAAGGATACAGAGTGCAGGGCCCGATTCAGACCTAATTGCTGTTGTGCGAATTTGCAAGGCAGCCGATTATCGAACGACTGCGCATACGTATGGATAGTAATGTGCAGGCGCGAGGCCAAACTGCAAATAAATCCCGCAACTTTTTTATCGCTAGGGGAACGCAGGCTGATTGACAGGAAGCGGACATTCGGAGGTAGTAACTGGCTATCTTCTGGGAGTGTCAGGAAATACGCAGGCGTTCCCAAGCGGTTTCAGGGCGGGTGTGTGACATCAGCTCCGGCCCCGATCAGCCTGTTCTGATCGCACTGTAGGAGTAAGTCCTGGGCTACGCACACACTGCACAGACTGGAAAAATCATTAGATGGTGAGTGAGTAGTGAATGGATTTGCAGCTGATCGGCGTTCGCAGAGATTTTCGCACGGCGTACGCAGACTGTCTGGGCGGCGACTATCCGATCGCCAACCTCTGCAAATTCACAGAGGAGCGATCAGGTCTGAATTACTCCCGCAGCCTAGTGCGGTGCTCAGCATCCCGGGTGGCGCTGAAGACTTGGAGCCAGTTGAAGGTGGCAGAAGAGCCGCAGCATTGGGGTGAGACACTGGCTACTAACCTAAGCCCCTTCCGCCACCTACTGTTTGACCAGCCCTGCTGTAAGAGGGGGTAGGCTCCCCTCCTGTTCTCCCTGCCCAGCTGTTAACCTTACAATGGGGGTAGGCTTCCCTGTTACCACCTGGTGCACTACAAGTACTACAATGGCCTGCTTGTGTTAAAATGTTCCGGATTTTAAAACTCATTGATTACATAGACTGCTTAGCTTAACCTGGTGCACTACAAGTACTACAACGGCCTGTATGTGTTGCACTGTTTCTTAAATTGCTTAAATTGAAATGACCTAGGTGTTTGAAACTGTTTCAAATTGTAACACTGGGGCAGATGTATTAAGTGATAGGAGAAGTGATAAAGCAGTAATAAGTGCAAGGTGATAACCATACTTACAGACAATCTGGCTGCCCCCTCCGGGAGGAGGCAGCCAGGTCGGAGCAGCAGGGGCGTGGCGATGGTTGAGGCTGATGTTTAGGGGCGTGATTGGGGGCGTGGCCGCATGCTCACGTCATCATGGCTCCGCCCCCTATCTAGCAATGCCAATGCAACTGTGCCGCCGGGGGTTTGTTAAGAGATGCGGGTGGGATGCGGGGGGTTGCGGGTTTGTGGGTGCTTGGCTGGGGGACTTGCCCACTTTTCAGGGGGGCCGGGAGCGCCACTCGATTTTCGGGAGCTTCCCTGCTATTCCAGGAGAGTAGGCAAGTATGGTGATGACGCACCAGCCAATCATTATGGATTTGAAAAATCTGACTGGCTGGTGCGTTATCACCTTCCACTTAAGGGGGTACACATGGGGAGATTTCTCCTGGAGATGTGTACTGAGCAATCTAGACAGAACGCTCTGCACACAGCGCCATCCCGCCTCTGGATCAGTGAGGTTTTTCTGATACATTACAGTGATTCATTTATGATCACAATAAGCTGCAATGTTAAAGAAAATCATCATTATCAGAACTAAATGGGCCCTGAGGGAGATGTATCAAACATTGGAGAGAGATAAAGTACCAACCAGTCTGCATATAACTACTGTGTTACAGGCTGTGTTTGAAAGATGACAGTTGGGAGCTGGCTGGTTGGTACTTAGGGGTCTATTTACTAAGCCTTGGAGAGAGATAAAGTGGATGGAGATAAAGTACCAGCCAATCAGCCCCTGCCATTTTTCAAACACAGGGCCAGATGTACTAAGCCTTGAAAAGTGCACATACGGAGCAGCACCATATTATGCCCCTTGCACCACATTAAGTCCCCACAGTAATGCCCCTGATACAGGGGTGTTTTAAGAGAGGAGAGCGCCATTTTCCAAGTGATTTCCGTCCGCAGTGCAGGGCCGCCACAGCAGGACTCCGGAGGGATAAGTATAATATATGGGTACATAGTGTGCGGTGCGGTCCCCCCTGGACCCAGGGGCCGGTGTGCACCGCGCATACTTCACCCATTCCAGAAATGCCTATGCTCTGACACCATATTATGCCTCCACAGTTATACCCCTGTCTCCATATTATGCCCCACACAGTAATGCCCATGACAATATATTATGCCCCCACATTAATGCCCTTGTCACCGTAATATGCCCACGCAGTAATTTTCCCACCACCTGCTCATTTTCACGGGTTCTGCTCGTTATCATGGCACCCCCCCAGCACGCGCACACGCCATCGCCACTGCAGACTGTTTACTCCCGCCTGCTTCAAGTTCAAACACTTGAAAAATTCCTCCCGAAATTGCCGCCCGCATAAAGGATACAGTTATTAAAGATGATAGAGCCTCCTCCAGTATATTTAATAACCTTCTCCACTGAGGTGGCGGCCATTTTATGAGGAACATTTTCAATAGAGCGCTGCAGGTAGGGACTGACGTTGGCATAAGTAGCCCGATCCATCCCCTCTCTGTTAGAGAGGCTAGGCCCGAGACAGCTGTGCCCGCAGTACCCCCCTGCTGGAGTTCCCGGTGATGAAGGGGTCTATTCATGAAGCAGTGAAAACTGTTGAGAAGTGAGTCAGTGGAGAAGTTGCCCATGGCAACCAATCAGTACTGAGGTAACATTTATAATTTGCATACTATAAAATGATACAGAGCAGCTGATTGGTTGCCATGGGCAACTTCTCCACTGACTCACTTCACACTTTTCACTGCTCCATGAATAGACCCCAAAGTACCAACCAACCAGCTCCTGTCATTTTCAAACCCAGCCTGTAACATGACAGGAGCTGGTTCGTTGGTATGTTATCTCCATCCACTTTACCTCTCTCCAAGGCTTAGTAAATAGACCCCTAATTTGATACATCTCCCCCTTTGTGTTAATGAGTTTATACTTTACAAAACAAATAACCACAGATTGTTCATTACAGTAATACTGGGAGTCACTGACTTCCGCAAGTAGACAGTATTACGCCATGTAGTATTTATTCCGTGGAGGGTTAATCTGTCCCACAGTTTCATTTAAGTTAGTTTTTATTACTACATTGCCAAACAAACCTTTAAAACTTTTTTAGCAATTACATTCAAAACCATTTCTTGCTGCTGTAATAAATGAGAGCTTCGGACTTTATCACAGGAAAGTCATTGCATTTTCGGTGAGCGCGAGTTACGTTTGGATGGTTCCGCACCACGTGCAGCTGATTGAACATGACAGCTCGGAGGAAATGAGCATTTGGCCTCTCGCTTTTCACCAGGACGAATGAAGACAGCGCAAACCATTTGTCTCTAATGAGACATTAGTATCACAATTAAAGAGACGCAGGGAGCAGAGGAGAAGGTTCGGGGAGCGAGAGATTTGTTTTGTCTTTTTTAATGAGGGTCAGGAGAATTATTTTATGCCAACCACAGTGCCTAGATCTCACGTTTCTCATTTTATTTCTTCTTTATCTGATGTTTGGCGAGAAGAGATATATAGGGCTGTGGCGTCCCCCACTTCCCATTCTTTACTTTTGTGGAGCAGGGACAGCATGCACTTGATAAATGGTACGTCAATGCTAATTGGTTGCCCTGGGCAACTTCTCCACTAGTTAACTTTTTTACTCTTTTCACTGTTTCATGAATAGACCTGGTTGTCCCTACTGACATCACCAGTATGATCTAAGATTTGTCTGGCCGCATAGGCCCGAGCACCCACGGACAATCAGGAGCACCCATGGAACCAGCCGCTGTCCCAGTTACTGGCAGCTAGCTGCCGCAGCCCCTGCAGTGGATTTAGACGCACTGGGGGCTGCGGAATCGCTTCCGTACAGTGTAGTGTAAAAAAAAACCCAAAAAATGGCCGCTGCCAAGGAGGAGATAGACGCTAGGGTCACATTTGATCTGTAGCGCCTGTCTCCTCGGCAGCGGGCATTTTAAGGGTTTTGTTTTTTTACACTACACTGTACGGAAGCGCTTCCGCAGCCCTCAGCGCGTCTAAATCCACTGCAGGGGCTAGCAGCAGCTACCATCAGTAACAGTGAGTAGTGTCACTCATTGTGTACAACGCTACCCGCCATCCCCGCTGCCCGCAGCAGCAGTGGCTCTCCCACTTTCTCCCCCTCTCTCTCTCTCCCCATCTCTCTCTCTCCCCCTCTCTCTCTCCCTCTCCCCCTCTCTCTCTCTCTCCCTCTCCCTCTCTCTCTCCCCTTCTCTCTCTCCCTCTCCCTCTCATTGGTCGCAGCCGTACATGGACTGATCTATACCACCACTCATTTTCATTTTATTTTCCCCTGTAAAGAATGTGTAATATTTATATCTATCATATATATGTATTGATATATTGTGTGTTGTGTAAGGGGCATTACGGTGTGTGGCATAATGTGTAATGGGCATTACGGTGTGTTGCATAATGTGTAATAGGCATTACTGTGTGTTGCATAATGTGTAATGGGCATTACTGTGTGTTGCATAATGTGTAATGGGCATTACGGTGTGTGGCATAATGTGTAATGGGCATTACGGTGTGTTGCATAATGTGTAATAGGCATTACGGTGTGTTGCATAATGTGTTATAGGCATTACGGTGTGTTGCATAATGTGTAATAGGCATTACGGTGTGTTGCATAATGTGTAATGGGCATTACGGTGTGTGGCATAATGTGTAATGGGCATTACGGTGTGTTGCATAATGTGTAATAGGCATTACGGTGTGTTGCATAATGTGTAATGGGTATTACGGTGTGTTGCATAATGTTTAATAGGCATTACGGTGTGTTGCATAATGTGTAATGGGCATTACGGTGTGTTGCATAATGTGTAATGGGCATTACGGTGTGTTGCATAATGTGTAATGGGCATTACTGTGTGTTGCATAATGTGTAATAGGCATTATGGTGTGTGGCATAATGTGTAATGGGCATTACGGTGTGTTGCATAATGTGTAATGGGCATTACGGTGTGTTGCATAATGTGTAATAGGCATTACTGTGTGTTGCATAATGTGTAATGGGCATTACTGTGTGTTGCATAATGTGTAATGGGCATTACGGTGTGTTGCATAATGTGTAATGGGCATTACGGTGTGTTGCATAATGTGTAATAGGCATTACGGTGTGTTGCATAATGTGTTATAGGCATTACGGTGTGTTGCATAATGTGTAATAGGCATTACGGTGTGTTGCATAATGTGTAATGGGCATTACGGTGTGTGGCATAATGTGTAATGGGCATTACGGTGTGTTGCATAATGTGTAATAGGCATTACGGTGTGTTGCATAATGTGTAATGGGCATTACGGTGTGTTGCATAATGTTTAATAGGCATTACGGTGATTTCGTGATTTCGGACAAAAGCCTTCACCACAAACTTCTGGTTGGAGATATATTCCTTCAAAATTCTGATTGTGACCACCTGACTGTAAAATCCCCTCTTAAATTGAAAGATTTTTATACTTGTTATACCATTATATAGAATTTTTTAGTAATCTGTACTTATTTGATGGATATTTAAGTTGTAAATGTCAGTATGTACATGAATAAATAATTTTTAAAATTATCTTAAAGGCAAATTGGCTCCCACTAGAATCCTTTTTCCTTTTATAGGCATTACGGTGTGTTGCATAATGTGTAATGGGCATTACGGTGTGTTGCATAATGTGTAATGGGCGTTACGGTGTGTGGCATAATGTGTAATGGGCATTACGGTGTGTGGCATAATGTGTAATAGGCATTACGGTGTGTTGCATAATGTGTAATAGGCATTACTGTGTGTTGCATAATGTGTAATGGGCATTACGGTGTGTTGCATAATGTGTAATAGGCATTACGGTGTGTTGCATAATGTGTAATGGGCATTACGGTGTGTTGCATAATGTGTAATAGGCATTACGGTGTGTTGCATAATGTGTAATAGGCATTACTGTGTGTTGCATAATGTGTAATGGGCATTACGGTGTGTTGCATAATGTGTAATAGGCATTACGGTGTGTTGCATAATGTGTAATGGGCATTACGGTGTGTTGCATAATGTGTAATAGGCATTACTGTGTGTTGCATAATGTGTAATGGGGATTACGGTGTGTTGCATAATGTGTAATGGGCATTACGGTGTGTTGCATAATGTGTAATGGGCATTACGATGTGTTGCATAATGTGTAACGGGCATTAGTCACTGCCACGGCCGCCCGTTCATTCCCGCTCCCGCGAACACCCACCAGCAAAAACATATATCGGCATCTATGTCTGGCCGCACTTCTGTTGTGATGTGCAGTGTCTCCTTTCTGTTTCTACTACATGGCCGGAGCCAGCCGGATACACAGCGCTGTGAGGCTCTGGGGCCAACTGCACGCTCTCTGTACAGCCCCTGAGCCATCTGCATCTCTGCATCCCCAGAGCCTCTGTGCATACCTGAGCCAGCTAGATACAGTGCTGAGAGTCTCGGGACCTGCCACTGAGCCCACACCCTGGGAATACAGCCCCCTTCCCCGGCAGAGAACACTCATCTCCTGGACTGCAGCCACCTGTTGCCAGTTAATATGCTGCTGATCTCCGACATGCTGCTTCTGCTGCTGGCTGCCGCCCCTCCCTCGGTTTGACTCCTCAGCAGTACAACAGCTAGAAGGACGTCTCCGTACCAGCACATAGTTACAATCTGCAACCATATACTCACATGCTGCAGACTGCCCAGCATGTGTAGCGCCACCCCGTGAAGTGTTTTTGCTATTTATTTGTAAACGCATCTAACAGAGGTCGACTCCTGCCTGTGCAGCCTACACAGGAAATGCAGGCAAAGTCATTGGCCAGCCCTGATAACGCCCATGATGCGCCTGCGTTTCCTGATCTCCCCAACACTGTTGCCGCCGCCGGATGCCCGTTTCCTGTTAATAACCATACAATCACATCCTTCCGGTCAATGGCAGGTGCGCATGCGCAGACCCAATGGACGTGGCCGCAGCATACGAATGCAGCAGCTGCATCCATCCCCTTGTGTGTGAATGTGAAAAATGGAGAAAAAAAGAAAATGTGTTGACAAAAAGGGGTGTGATAAAAATAGGATATTAATTACCTACCAGTAAATCCTTTTCTTGTAGTCTGTAGAGCAGTGATTTTCAACCCTTTTAAACCCGTAGCACACTGAACAAGAGTTTAAAATTGCCAAGGCAAACCATCCCCGAACACTGACGGCCAACCCCAGGCACTGCAAGTCGTCCAAGAAGAGGTGGAGGCATTGTTCAAAATGGCCAACCCAGGAAAGCTCCGGGTCCTGACGGAGTGTCACCATCTGCCCTGAGAGCATGTGCGGGTCAGCTCGCCCCCATATTCACCAAGATCTTCAACAAATCGCTGGAGCTACAGAAAGTCCCTTCCTGCCTCAAAAAGGTATACTATTGTACCGGTCCCCAAGAAACCCTCTATCACGAACCTGAACGACTACAGGCCGATAGCACTGACGTCTGTGGTCATGAAAACATTTGAGCGTCTGGTTTTGAATCACCTGAAAACTGTGACTGGCCCACAACTGGACTCCCTGCAGTTCGCCTATCGATCGAATTGGTGTGTCGAGGATGCAGTCAACCTGGGTCTGTACTACATTCTACAGCACCTAGACATTCCCGTTACCTACGCGAGGGTCCTGTTTGTCGATTTTAGCTCGGCCTTCACTACAATCGTCCCCAGCATCCTCCACCCCAAATTACTTAGCATGGGGGTCCCAGAAGCTACATAATTCCTGGATTATAGTAGACTTCCTGACAGATAGGACACAGGTGGTAAAAGCGGGGGAATTCACCTCTCAAGCGCAGTCCATTAATACAGGGGCCCCTCAGGGCTGTGTCCTCTCACCCCTGCTCTTCTCCCTGTACACAAATGACTGCTCCTCAGAGGCGCAATCAGTAAAGATCATCAAATTCGCAGACGACACCACCGTCATTGGCCTCATCAAGGACGGGGACGAATCAGCGTATAGACGGGAAGTAGACCGGTTGGCCCAGTGGTGCATCCACAAAAACCTTGAGCTCAACCCCCTCAAAACTGTCGAGATGATAGTGGACTTCAGGAAGAAGTCATCTAGTGCACCTCCGCTAACGATTGCTGACAGTGTGGTATCACTAGTGGACTCCTTCAAGTTTCTAGGGACCACAATCTCCCGGGACCTTAAATGGGGGTCCAACACTGACGCCACTGTTGGTAAAGCACAGCAGAGGTTGTTCATCCTCAGGCAACTAAGGAAGTTCAACATCCCACAGAAGCTTCTGCTCCTCTTCTACTCCACGATTGTGGAGTCGGTACTGTGCTCCTCGATACTGGTATGGTACGGCTCCACCAGCGCGAGGGACAGATGCAGGCTCCAAAAGGTGGTCAGAACCGCAGAGAAGAACATCGGGGCCGACCTTCCCTCAGTCCATGACCTGTAACTTTCCAGAGCTAAAAAGCGGGCAACAAAGATAGTAAAAGACCAGCTACACCCCGGCCACAGCATGTTTAACTTGTTTCCTTCAGGCAGGCGTTCCAGGGCTGTCCCCGCCAGGCAGTGGCGTAAGTTCATCCCAGTTGCCCGGAGGCAAGATAAATATTGGTGCCCCTCTATTTCCTACAGTATATCAAGATAAATATATATGTGTGTGTGTGTGTGTGTGTGTGTGTGTGTGTGTGTGTGTGTGTGTGTGTGTGTGTGTGTGGAGTGTTCTGAAAATTTTTTATATACCGTATTTATACATTTAATTGTTTTTTATTTTAAATCACACAATTCTTAGCAGTCATACCCAGGATTAAAACCCATGACCTGTTACACTGCCAGCAGACACTTTACTGATGGAGTTATTTGCTCCTGTACAGGAAGCATGAGAATTCTAACTATATGAAGTTACGTGTAATTGTCAGAGAAGTATCTTCATATAGTTAGAATTCTCATATTTCCTATACAGGAACAAACAGCTTCATCAGTAAGGTGTCTGCTTCCAGTGTAATAGGGTGTGGTCTCTAATCCTGGGTGTGACACTTGTAAAATGAGTATATTCAGTATAATAAAGTGGGTGTGATTTGTAAGGTGCAGGGACCAGTGAGGAAGTCGGCCACTGAAAAGACAGCGGCAGATATCAATTAACTTAATTCAATGGTGTCACAGAATGGGAGGAGAGGTGCCCCCTTCAGAGCAGGAGCCCGGCGGCAGATGACTCCATTGCCTCCCAGAGTTCTGCCTCTGCCGCCAGGTCCACCAGAAGCCTCAAAAGTTTCTTTCCCCAAGCGGTCCGCCTGCTGAACTCCAGAACATTGACTGACTAGACGTACATGTAACTAACTTGTGTCCCTACGGTATTCCAATCTGTATTACTTTACTTGCCCCCCCTCCCCCACCTGCTTATCTGTTTCCTACTTGGCTGTTGTATAGCAAACCGAAGACAAATTCCTAGTATACGCAAGTATACCTGGCCAATAAAAGCTGATTCTGATCAGGTTTTGTTTTTTCAATCAAATATAATATATATTAACAAATCTCAACATATACTGGCCCACACTGTAATAAAACTAATGCTTTCACCCTCACTGTAATAAAGCACATTGGCCACCAGAAGTAATAAAGCACATTAGTCCCTGCAGTAATAAAACACCTCGGCCCCCACAGTAATGCCACACACTGCTCCCCATAGTAATTCCACTCATTGCCCCCCCCCCCTTCCCAGTAATTATACAAACTGTCCCCCCACATTATTCCACATATAGCCTACCCCCCCCCCCCTGCAATTCCACACACAGGCTGCCACCCCCCCCCCAGTAATTTCACACATACTGTGGCCTGCCTCCCCCCCAGTAATACCACACACAGCCTCCCCCCCTCCCCCAGTAATACCACACACATCCTCCACCCCTCCCCCAGTAATACCACACATAACCCCCACCCCCAGTAATAACACACACAGCCTGCCCCCCAGTAATACCACACACAGCCCCCACCCCCAGTAATAACACACACAGCCCCCACCCCCAGTAATACCACACACAGCCCCCCCTCAGTAATACCACACACAGCCCCCACCCCCAGTAATAACACACACAGCCTGCCTCCCCCCCAGTAATACCATACACAGCCTGCCTTCCCCCAGTATTACCACACACAGCCTCCCCCCCAGTAATACCACACACAGCCCCCAACCCCAGTAATAACACACAGCCTGCCTCCCCCCAAGTAATAACACACACAGCCTGCCTCCCCCCCAGTAATACCACACACAGCCTCCCCCCCAGTAATACCACACACAGCCCCCACCCCCAGTAATAACACACACAGACTGCCTCCCCCCCAGTAATACCATACACAGCCTGCCTTCTCCCAGTATTACCACACACAGCCTCCCCCCCACCCAATAATACCACACACATCCTCCCCCCCAGTAATACCACTCACAGCCCCCACCCCCAGTAATAACACACACAGCCTCCCCCAGTAATACCACATACAGCCCCCACCCCCAGTAATAACACACACAGCCTCGCCCCAGTAATAACACACACAGCCCCCACCCCCAGTAATAACACACACAGCCTCCCCCCCAGTAATACCACACACAGCCCCGACCCCCAGTAATAACACACACAGCCTCCCCCCATTAATACCACACACAGCCCCCACCCCTAGTAATACCACACACAGCCCCCACCCCCAGTAATACCACACACAGCCCCCACCCCCAGTAATAACACACACAGCCTGCCTCCCCCCAAATAATAACACACACAGCCTGCCTCCCCCCCAGTAATACCACTCACAGCCCTCACCCCCAGTAATAACACACACAGCCTCCCCCCAGTAATACCACATACAGCCCCCACCCCCAGTAATAACACACACAGCCTCGCCCCAGTAATAATACACACAGCCCCCACCCCCAGTAATAACACACACAGCCTCCCCCCCCCAGTAATACCACACACAGCCCCGACCCCCAGTAATAACACACACAGCCTCCCCCCATTAATACCACACACAGCCCCCACCCCTAGTAATACCACACACAGCCCCCACCCCCAGTAATACCACACACAGCCCCCCCTCAGTAATACCACACACAGCCTGCCTCCCCCCCAGTAATAACACACACAGCCTGCCTCCCCCCAGTAATAACACACACAGCCTGCCTCCCCCCCCAGTAATACCACACACAGCCTCCCCCCCAGTAATACCACACACAGCCCCCACCCCCAGTAATAACACACACAGCCTGCCTCCCCCCCAGTAATACCATACACAGCCTGCCTCCCCCCAGTATTACCACACACAGCCTCCCCCCCACCCAATAATACCACACACAGCCTCCCCCACAGTAATACCACTCACAGCCCTCACCCCCAGTAATAACACACACAGCCTCATCCCCAGTAATACCCCACACAGCCCCCACCCCCCGTAATACCACACACAGCCCCCACCCCCCAGTAATAACACACACAGCCTCCCCCCAGTAATACCACATACAGCCCCCACCCCCAGTAATAACACACACAGCCTCCCCCCAGTAATAACACACACAGCCCCCACCCCCAGTAATAACACACACACAGCCTCCCCCCCAGTAATACCACACACAGCCCCCCTCAGTAATACCACACACAGCCCCCACCCCCAGTAATAACACACACAGCCTGCCTCCCCCCCAGTAATACCACACACAGCCTCCCCCCCAGTAATACCACACACAGCCCCCAGTAATAACACACACAGCCTCCCCCCCAGTAATACCATACACAGCCTGCCTCCCCCCAGTATTACCACACACAGCCTCCCCCCCACCCAATAATACCACACACAGCCTCCCCCCAGTAATACCACTCACAGCCTCCTCCCCCAGTAATACCACACACAGCCCCCACCCCCCGTATTACCACACACAGCCCCCACCCCCCAGTAATAACACACACAGCCTCCCCCCAGTAATACCACATACAGCCCCCACCCCCAGTAATAACACACACAGCCTCCCCCAGTAATAACACACACAGCCCCCACCCCCAGTAATAACACACACAGCCTCCCCCCATTAATACCACACACAGCCCCCACCCCTAGTAATACCACACACAGCCCCCACCCCTAGTAATACCACACACAGCCCCCACCCCCAGTAATAACACACACGGCCTGCCTCCCCCCCCCCCCTACCAAGGTACAAGGAACGATGAGAAGGGATGGAGACTCCAGCAGCAGTGGGTGGGTGGCAGGGCTACGTCACGTGCTTGACCTCTAAGTCACACATGTCACCATAGGTCATAGGTCGGCCTGTGAAAGAGGACAGCGCTGCCCGAGACAGCAAGTGATGGAAGCGGCAGCCGGGCAAGTACCTCTGACAGGCGGTGGGCATCTCTGGTGGGCAGCGGCACACCTGAAACCACTCACGGCACACTAGTGTGCCGCGGCACAGCATTTGAAAGACGCTGCTGTAGAGGATACTGGGAATCCATTTAGCATCATGGGGTATGGAAGGGTCCACTAGGAGCCATGGGCACTTTAATAATTTGAGAGTGTGGGCTGGCTCCTCCTTCCATGCCCCTCCTGCCAGACTCAGTCTAGGAAACTGTGCCCGAGGAGACGGACATACTTTGAGAGAAGGATAGATAAGGATAGTGGTGAGATTACGAACCAGCACACACAACAAGAGGAAAGCCAAGCTAACCAAACTTGAAACAGGAACAGCAACAGCTGAACCAAACAACAATACTTAACCAGCATCCTCTACGGACTACGAGAAAAGGATTTACCGGTAGGTAATTAAAATCCTATTTTCTCTTATGTCCTAGAGGATACTCAGAATCCATTTAGTACCATGGGGAAGTACCAAAGCTCCCAAACCAGGTGGAAGAGTGCTGAGGTTCCTGCAGAACTGATTGACCAAACTGAAGGTCCTCAGAGGCCAAAGTTTCGAACTTGTAGAACTTAGCAAACGTGTTCGAACCTGACCAAGTAGCTGCTCGGCAGAGCTGCAAAGCCGAGACACCCCAGGCAGCAACCCAAGTAGAACCCACGACCTAGTAGAGTGGGCCTGTACAGATTTTGGTACCGGCAAACCTAGTGTGGAATCAGAGCCAGATTAAGGCTATAGGGGGCCCGGGGCACTTCAGACAATGGGACTCCTACTAAATAGGCAGGCAGATAAATTGTGTGTGTATATATACATATATCTCCTATATAATAGCCCAGATCTGTGACTTTGTGACTCATTTGCTAACGCTGGGCGGAGTCACAACACTAGGCGGAGTTAGTCAAATGAGTCACAGATCTGGGCAAATCTATAGGAGACTAGGAGCAGAAGCAGATAGTATGGGCATGGCACAGGTGTAGAGATATGCCCTGTGGGCACATCAGTGGGGCTGTCCCTAGCTGGGGACAGCGCTGGGGCAGCTTGTCTGTCCCCAGCGCTGGGTGCGTGGCGGCGGGTGTCCGGTGCAGGGATTACCTTTTTCCCTGCGCCGGACCAGAGACTGCAGGGGCTTTTGAATCTTGGCGCCCTCCGGGAGCCAATCGCGGCTCCCGGAGCGGCAGCCAATCAGAGGGGGACGCGGCGAGCCAATCGGCGCTTGCCGCGTCATAGGCCCCGCCCCCGGCATCTGACGTCAGACGCCGGGCGGGAGCCTGAAGAAAAGACCGCGCGCGGGGGCGCGAAGGGAGAAGAAGAGCCGGACGGGGAGCCAAGACGGTGTGGACGAAGAAGACGGCGGCCGTGGGGAGAAGAGCTCCGGTGGCCGCTGAAGAGGCCGGAAGACGTCGGCCTGCAGGAGGAAGATGTCCAGCGGCGGCTGGACGCGGAGGAGAGACGGCGGCGCCGCTGGCCAGGATGGGTCAGCGGCAGAAGAGAGTGCCGGAGACCCCGCGGATCAGGTGAGGCCTCGGTGAGGCAACCTTCACCCCCTCCCCTTTTCCTCCCTCGACCACCAGGGACGGGCATTAGGCCCGAGGGCACAATTCAGGCACTAGGCCTGGGGCGCAGATAGGAGTTTGGGGTCACTATTTTATTAGGTGGTTTGGGCATTAGGCCCAAGCCACCCTCCCTGTGGCACAGTTAGGCGGGCATTAGGCCCGGGGGTGTATTTTGTCCGGTTAGGGATACGATAAGGTGACCTTGGGCACAAGGCCCAGGTCACCCAACGGGCAGCAAGTTAGGCGGGCGCTAGGCCCGTGGGCGAAGTCAGGCCCCCGGCCTGTGTGCAGTTAGGGGGTGCTAGGCCCAGTGAACAAGTGCCCCGGAGGTGAATAAAGGTGGCACTGGGCACTAGGCCCAGGCCACCCTGAGGTGTTAGGTAGGCAGGCCCGCTCGGCCTGAGCCCGTAGGAAGAGAGTACGGTAGGTGGGTGAGCTGTGCGGCCCCCACTACTGGGTGTTCTGAGTCGGGTAGATAAAGGGACCGTACCGTCGCTTGCATGGTGTATCGTGATGTATGTTACCGTGCGGGGCGAAGTGTGAGCTCGTTAAGTGTGTAAGTTTTGTTGCACCACACCCACAGAGCTAGTTTGAGGGCTCTGCCGTTGTAGTTAGCATAGGGTGTGACACTAGGTTAGAGTTAGGCCCTGCACGGCTGTTTGCTTGTTTGTTTACCTCCTTACAGGGACCTGTAAGAGAAGAAGACGTTCGCAGTGCGAAACTGACGGTGAGTAACATCTGTGTGCGTTTGTCCCTTGTCTGTCCCCGAGCGCCGGAATCGGGATTGCTCACGGACGTGAGAATCCTTTTCATCACACTACGTGCGAAAGCGCAAGTGTGTGAAATCTGGGTGGCTGAGGCTTTGTGCCTGTGATGACCTTTCACCCAACCGGTGAAGGTCGCGGTCACCCCTGGGGTATCCCCTCTTCCAGTAGAAGAAGGTCGATACCCCCTTTAAGGTAAATTATTCTCTCCTCAGCTCGGTCGTCGGTCAGCTCCGAGAGGGAATCGCCGTGTCCGGATCCGACTGAAGAATTCCAGGTCCGTTGAAGGTTCCGGTACCTGAAGGTGAGAGAGAGCGGCGCCTGGTGAGTACCGAGTCTACACCTGCACGGCAGCAGGCACCACACGCACCGCAGTCCCACCTCTCACACTTGGCGTAGTCGGCAGGATCAAAGAGACCGGATCACGGACACGATGTGGAACGCCACCAAGAAGACCTCCCTGCGGACGGCTCCGGAAAAGACTCACCCCCGGATGTGTGCGGACCAGAGCGACTGGGTGACGGTGTCTGGGGCAGACATCCTGAAGATGGTGCAGCGGTCGATCCAGCGTGGAAAAGAAGAGCGCCGGGAGAAGGGGCGCAAGAAGGCCGCTGTGACGCCCTGCAAGAAATGTCGGCAAACAGAGCACTTTGCCAGCGAGTGTACTTGGCGAGAGACGTCCCCAAAGAAGGTGGTCCAGGAAGCGGACCGAAGACGTCAGCAGGGCCAAGTGAAGAAGGGGTCCCGATGTTTGCTCTGCGGAAACTACGGGCATGAGCACAACAGTTGTCCTTGGGACAAAGAGTTGAGCGAAGACGAGGTTGATTCCCGGTGTGAAAGCTGTGGAGATCCCCGACATCGGCTCCTGGAATGTCCATGGACGGAAGACAGGACGGACTACGAGGCCACGGTGAAGCAGATGACGGAGTCTCGTCAGCAGCTTTGGGACCGGGTGGCTGCAGAGCCTGTGTGTGCGCTCTGCGAGGCGAGAGGACATGCGCTTCCCGATTGTCCGTGGGATGAAAACCGGATGATTGCGGGTGGTCGCGCCCAGAGATGGGAGGAGGAAACCAGGGAAATGGAGCGGAAGGCCTTGCTTGAAGTTAGTTCGCAGGTGCCCATTTCCTCTGAGCCGGAACCAACGGGTGAAGATTCCCCAGTGAAGGAGGTGGACCAGGAACCCGTCTTGGAGAAGGTGGCAGTGGCCCTCCCTTGTTGGAAGTGTCGGCGACCAGGACATGCGGCCAGTGAGTGCCCCTGGGAAGATGCCGCGGACCTACTCTGTCCCAAGAAAGTGACCCCGGTAAGGCAGAATCCTTTCCCGCATAAGGCGGAGGTGGACGACTGGGAGGTGAAGAGACCACGCTGCGAAGAAAAGCGTGAAGACCCAGTGACTGAGACGTCCGGAATCTCCCCGCGATGGAACCGTCCACGACCAGGACGTGCGGAACAGGAGTGTCCTGGGTACCAAGAGATGCCAGCGGAAGCGAAGGAGTACGCTGAGGAAGTAAAGAATCCAGCAGAAGCGAAGGAGTACGCTGAGGAAACAGAGGTGCCAGCGGAAAGGACTAAGTACGCTGAGGAGGAAAATAATACCCCAGTCCAGATATCGGAGGAAGACTCGGACTACGGTGAGCTGTCCGCCGACGAATCCCTCCCAGAACAGATGGAGGACGACTCTGGCATCGGAAGCGCCGACGAGAGTGACTGGCAGGATCGGATGGAGTCATGCTCCCAGTTGAATGCCCTCCGTGAAGAGGAGGAGATAGTCCTGGAGCAAGAATACCTGCCGGGAGTGCCGAAATGGACGGACGTACGGGGACAGGATCGTGATGCCGTGGGAGGACCCGTTCCAGAGGAAGACACAGGACCTTTGGAGATGCCCCACGAGGAAATGCGACATGTGGTGGCTGTTGCCCGGGAGGAAACGGATGCCCCGGAGGATTCCGCTGTTGGGTGGTGGTCGATACCACACCCGGAAGACAGGGACGAAGCCACAGACGATATCGAAGGTCAAGAGTGGGTGACTGTTGTCCCCGTGGAAGAAGATTCCCCTTGGTGGCCAACGTCGAGCGACCGTGAGGAGATGCCACTCCCCCAGAGGATCCGCCGATGGAGGTCAGGACGTAAGAGGAACCCGGAGCTGGAGGAGGAAGGGTGTGGGGTCACGGCCGGTCCAGGCTGGGCCCTCGAACACGACCTCGCCGGAGGGACCTCGGAATTCCCTGACCCGCGGACAATGGACGTCGTGGAGATCTTTGTAGGGACTACAAAGGAAAAAGGGGGGGGGGAAATGTAGAGATGTGCCCTGTGGGCACATCAGTGGGGCTGTCCCTAGCTGGGGCAGCTTGTCTGTCCCCAGCGCTGGGTGCGTGGCGGCGGGTGTCTGGTGCAGGGATTACCTTTTTCCCTGCGCCGGACCAGAGACTGCAGGGGCTTTTGAATCTTGGCGCCCTCCAGGAGCCAATCGCGGCTCCCGGAGCGGCAGCCAATCAGAGGGGGACGCGGCGAGCCAATCGGCGCTCGCCGTGTCATAGGCCCCGCCCCCGGCGTCTGACGTCAGACGCCGGGCGGGAGCCTGAAGAAAAGACCGCGCGCGGGGGCGCGAAGGGAGAAGAAGAGCCGGATGGGGAGCCAAGACGGTGTGGACGAAGAAGACGGCGGCCGTGGGGAGAAGAGCTCCGGTGGCCGCTGAAGAGGCCGGAAGACGTCGGCCTGCAGGAGGAAGATGTCCAGCGGCGGCTGGACGCGGAGGAGAGACGGCGGCGCCGCTGGCCAGGACAGGTCAGCGGCAGAAGAGAGTGCCGGAGACCCCGCGGATCAGGTGAGGCCTCGGTGAGGCAACCTTCACCCCCTCCCCTTTTCCTCCCTCGACCACCAGGGACGGGCATTAGGCCCGAGGGCACAATTCAGGCACTAGGCCTGGGGCGCAGATAGGAGTTTGGGGTCACTATTTTATTAGGTGGTTTGGGCATTAGGCCCAAGCCATCCTCCCTGTGGCACAGTTAGGCGGGCATTAGGCCCGGGGGTGTATTTTGGCCGGTTAGGGATACGATAAGGTGACCTTGGGCACAAGGCCCAGGTCACCCAACGGGCAGCAAGTTAGGCGGGCGCTAGGCCCGTGGGCGAAGTCAGGCCCCCGGCCTGTGTGCAGTTAGGGGGCGCTAGGCCCAGTGAACAAGTGCCCCGGAGGTGAATAAAGGTGGCACTGGGCACTAGGCCCAGGCCACCCTGAGGTGTTAGGTAGGCAGGCCAGCTCGACCTGAGCCCGTAGGAAGAGAGTACGGTAGGTGGGTGAGCTGTGCGGCCCCCACTACTGGGTGTTCTGAGTCGGGTAGATAAAGGGACCGTACCGTCGCTTGCATGGTGTATCGTGATGTATGTTACCGTGCGGGGCGAAGTGTGAGCTCGTTAAGTGTGTTAGTTTTGTTGCACCACACCCACAGAGCTAGTTTGAGGGCTCTGCTGTTGTAGTTAGCATAGGGTGTGACACTAGGTTAGAGTTAGGCCCTGCACGGCTGTTTGCTTGTTTGTTTACCTCCTTACAGGGACCTGTAAGAGAAGAAGACGTTCGCAGTGCGAAACTGACGGTGAGTAACATCTGTGTGCGTTTGTCCCTTGTCTGAACCCGAGCGCCGGAATCGGGATTGCTCACGGACGTGAGAATTCTTTTCATCACACTACGTGCGAAAGCGCGAGTGTGTGAAATCTGGGTGGCTGAGGCTTTGTGCCTGTGATGACCTTTCACCCAACCGGTGAAGGTCGCGGTCACCCCTGGGGTATCCCCTCTTCCAGTGGAAGAAGGTCGATACCCCCTTTAAGGTAAATTATTCTCTCCTCAGCTCGGTCGTCGGTCAGCTCCGAGAGGGAATCGCCGTGTCCGGATCCGACTGAAGAATTCCAGGTCCGTTGAAGGTTCCGGTACCTGAAGGTGAGAGAGAGCGGCGCCTGGTGAGTACCGAGTCTACACCTGCACGGCAGCAGGCACCACACGCACCGCAGTCCCACCTCTCACACAGGCAGGGGTGCGTACCTCCCAGCTTTCTTCAGGTAGACAGGGGTGCATACCTCCCAGCTGCAAAAAGGGGGCGTGGCTTCACGGGAGGGCCCCCGTTTTGGTCAGTGAGGGGGCATGCCCAGCGCTCTGTGAGCTGCTGGCATGCCTCCAGGGGCGGATTATGAGTCCGGAGGGCCCAGGGCACTTGAGACAGGGGAGCCCTATCTCATTGCTGTGCCTGCTGTGGGTTGGGGGCGTGGCCTAATCGCGGGGAAGCGTGGCCACGCCCTCTTATGCAAATTCTGGGATTTTTTTTTTTTTTTATATGGAATTTTGGCCCCTCAGCTAGCAGCTAGGGCTGCATCCAGAGGAGGTGGTCGCTCCCCCCTACACACCCGCACAGGCAGAAGAAAGCAGGGAGACTGCTGCCTCCCTGCAACACCACAGACCTGCCAACACGCAGCAGCGTGTGCTGACTGTAGCACAATGCTGCCGCAGTTGCTGGCAGGACCGGGGAGCTTCAGAGCTGGGACAGAGCCACTCCAGCCGGGGGCCCCCTAAAACTGTGGGGCCCACGGTACGTACCCCCTGCCCCCCCCCCCCCCTTAATCCGGCTCTGTACAGTTGGGAGGTATGGGGGTGTGTGAGGGGGTATGCCGTACAGACAGATGGGCACCGGCTCACTGTGTGCTTGACCCCCCACATCAGCACACTCTTTGGCGCGGAGGAGCGTCACTTTCTAGCACACTCCACGCTTCTTAGCTGCAGTTTTGTGGGGCACCTGCCGCTGTGCAGGTTTCGTACTGCCTCTGTTATCTCCAGCCCCGGCAACCCCACCGGTAGCTGCAGTGCTGCCGCCCGCAGTGAGGTGCGCCCAGTTCCTTCACACACTTTAGCCAGCGGGTAGCGCTGCAGAAGTCCGAGCTGCTTGCAGGCTCCGACCCCCTCCTCCCTCCAGCCGCAGCGTCTCCTGGGAGCTAACCAGTCACTCCCAGTCTCCCCTTACCACAGTGCCCAGCAGCCGCGAGGTCTACGTCGCGTGCATGCTATGACCCCCTCCTCCCTCCAGCCGCAGCGTCTCCTGGGGGTTAACCAGTCACTCCCAGTCTCCCCTTACCACAGTGCTGGCAGCTGCGCGAGGTCTGTGGTGTGTGACTGAGGAGGGGGGAGGGATGTTGACGGGCAGAGGAAGCAGGAATCCAGCCTGAGAGAGTCAGCCATGCCAAGTCTCCACCAGCAGCAGATCCCAACAGGTTGGAGTGGAACAGCAGCAGCCAGCAGCAGTGACTCCGGTAATACACATCTGTCACCACTGTTTTGTCCCTAATACCAATCTCTCCCGTGCCCTGTGTTCTGTCATGTCCCTGTCACCCCTGGCCTTGTCCTGTCACCCTTATCCTGGCCCTTTCATTCTTATGCTGGCCTTGTTACCCCTATCCTGGCCCTGTCACCCCTGTGCTTGCCCTGTCAACCCTATACGGGCCCTGTCACCCCTGTCCTGGTCCTGCCGCCCCTACCCTGGCCCTGTCACCCCTATCCTGTCCCTGTCATTTCTGTCCTAGCCCCGTTGCCCCTGTCCTGGCCCCGTCACCCCTGTCCTTGCCCCGTCACCCCTGTCCTGGCCCCGTCAGCCCTGTCCTGGCCCTGTCACCCCTGTTCTGACACTGTCACCCCTGTCCTTGCCCCGTCACCCCTGTCCTGGCCCCGTCACCCCTGTCCTTGCCCCGTCACCCCTGTCCTGGCCCCGTCACCCCTGTTCTGACACTGCCACCCCTGTCCTGACCCCGTCACCCCTGTTCTGACCCTGTCACTCCTGTCCTGGCCCTGTTACTGCATGCCCTCCAACTACCTTTTTTGGCAGGTACAGAACCCGCAGCGCCTCCAGACCCCTCCTCAATGCACCACACCTCCGTACCTTCCCCTCCACCACATGCGGCACTCCGCCCCTCCCCCACATGCTGTGCCTCCAGACCCCCTACACCACCCGTGGCTCCCACTCCTACACCCCTCCACCACCCACAGCACCTCCAGACCCCCTCCACCATCCACCCCCCACATATGTCTCCCCCCATACCCTACACCCATCCGCAACATCCCCGCACCTACCCCTCTCCCACCCGTGGCACCCCTGCCACTCCACCACCTACAGTGCCTCCGGACCCCTCCCACATCTGCAGCCCGCCCTCCTCTGCCCCTCCCCCACCCGCAGCACCTCCCGACCCTTCCCCATCCGGGCCCCCTCCCCCGCTTCCGCCCCCCCCTCCACCCGCAGCATCTACAGACACCATCCGCAGTCCCCCCCGCACCCGCTACATTCTGTACATCGTGCCCTGCAGGTGCTGTTCACGCCGTCGCAAGGGGCTGCGCCTCCTTCACCATCGCACGCCCTTTCATTGTGCAATATTTAACCACTAACAAAGGAATGCAGGTAATACTTCATATAACACAAATATTAAACCCCAGAAAGGCATGCAAGGGTTAAGGGGGCATAGCCCCTTGCGACGGTGTGAAGAGCGCCCGTAGGGCGCGATGAAGCACCTAGTATATATATATATATATATATATATATCGGCCGAAGTGGGAATTTTGAAGTGAGGGTATGGAAAATGTAAAGGGGTATAGTGTCCACTCCGGGGTGTACTGTTGCGCACGTCACAGGTGCGCACGTCAAAGGCATGTGCGCTGAAAAAGGGGCGTGTCCTCAAGGACTGGATGAGAGGGAGGACACATGGTGGAGGTAGGACTGAGGAGGACGGGGGCAGTGGGTGGGAGGAGGACATAATAAGGAGAGGGACAGAGGAAGGGAGGATACTGGGTGGGAGAGGGACATATTGTTGGGGATTGGGACACTGGGTGGGAGAGGGACATATTGTTGGGGATTGGGACACTGGGTGGGAGAGGGACATATTGTTGGGGATTGGGACACTGGGTGGGAGAGGGACATATTGTTGGGGATTGGGACACTGGGTGGAAGAGGGACATATTGGGGATTGGGACACTGGGTGGGAGAGGGACATATTGTTGGGGATTGGGACACTGGGTGGGAGAGGGACATATTGTTGGGGATTGGGACACTGGGTGGGAGAGGGACATATTGTTGGGGATTGGGACACTGGGTGGGAGAGGGACATATTGGGGATTGGGACACTGGGTGGGAGAGGGACATATTGTTGGGGATTGGGACACTGGGTGGGAAAGGGACATATTGGGGATTGGGACACTGGGTGGGAGAGGGACATATTGGGGATTGGGACACTGGGTGGGAGAGGGACATATTGGGGATTGGGACACTGGGTGGGAGAGGGACATATTGTTGGGGATTGGGACACTGGGTGGGAGAGGGACATATTGGGGATTGGGACACTGGGTGGGAGAGGGACATATTGGGGATTGGGACACTGGGTGGGAGAGGGACATATTGGGGATTGGGACACTGGGTGGGAGAGGGACATATTGGGGATTGGGATACTGGGTGGGAGAGGGACATATTGGGGATTGGGACACTGGGTGGGAGAGGGACATATTGGGGATTGGGACACTGGGTGGGAGAGGGACATATTGGGGATTGGGACACTGGGTGGGAGAGGGACATATTGGGGATTGGGACACTGGGTGGGAGAGGGACATATTGGGGATTGGGATACTGGGTGGGAGAGGGACATATTGGGGATTGGGACACTGGGTGGGAGAGGGACATATTGTTGGGGATTGGGACACTGGGTGGGAGAGGGACATATTGTTGGGGATTGGGACACTGGGTGGGAGAGGGACATATTGTTGGGGATTGGGACACTGGGTGGGAGAGGGACATATTGTTGGGGATTGGGACACTGGGTGGGAGAGGGACATATTGTTGGGGATTGGGACACTGGGTGGGAGAGGGACATATTGGGGATTGGGACACTGGGTGGGAGAGGGACATATTGGGGATTGGGACACTGGGTGGGAGAGGGACATATTGGGGATTGGGACACTGGGTGGGAGAGGGACATATTGTTGGGGATTGGGACACTGGGTGGGAGAGGGACATATTGTTGGGGATTGGGACACTGGGTGGGAGAGGGACATATTGTTGGGGATTGGGACACTGGGTGGGAGAGGGACATATTGTTGGGGATTGGGACACTGGGTGGGAGAGGGACATATTGTTGGGGATTGGGACACTGGGTGGGAGAGGGACATATTGTTGGGGATTGGGACACTGGGTGGGAGAGGGACATATTGGGGATTGGGACACTGGGTGGGAGAGGGACATATTGGGGATTGGGACACTGGGTGGGAGAGGGACATATTGTTGGGGATTGGGACACTGGGTGGGAGAGGGACATATTGGGGATTGGGACACTGGGTGGGAGAGGGACATATTGTTGGGGATTGGGACACTGGGTGGGAGAGGGACATATTGTTGGGGATTGGGACACTGGGTGGGAGAGGGACATATTGTTGGGGATTGGGACACTGGGTGGAAGAGGGACATATTGGGGATTGGGACACTGGGTGGGAGAGGGACATATTGTTGGGGATTGGGACACTGGGTGGGAGAGGGACATATTGTTGGGGATTGGGACACTGGGTGGGAGAGGGACATATTGTTGGGGATTGGGACACTGGGTGGGAGAGGGACATATTGGGGATTGGGACACTGGGTGGGAGAGGGACATATTGTTGGGGATTGGGACACTGGGTGGGAAAGGGACATATTGGGGATTGGGACACTGGGTGGGAGAGGGACATATTGGGGATTGGGACACTGGGTGGGAGAGGGACATATTGGGGATTGGGACACTGGGTGGGAGAGGGACATATTGTTGGGGATTGGGACACTGGGTGGGAGAGGGACATATTGGGGATTGGGACACTGGGTGGGAGAGGGACATATTGGGGATTGGGACACTGGGTGGGAGAGGGACATATTGGGGATTGGGACACTGGGTGGGAGAGGGACATATTGGGGATTGGGATACTGGGTGGGAGAGGGACATATTGGGGATTGGGACACTGGGTGGGAGAGGGACATATTGGGGATTGGGACACTGGGTGGGAGAGGGACATATTGGGGATTGGGACACTGGGTGGGAGAGGGACATATTGGGGATTGGGACACTGGGTGGGAGAGGGACATATTGGGGATTGGGATACTGGGTGGGAGAGGGACATATTGGGGATTGGGACACTGGGTGGGAGAGGGACATATTGTTTGGGATTGGGACACTGGGTGGGAGAGGGACATATTGTTGGGGATTGGGACACTGGGTGGGAGAGGGACATATTGTTGGGGATTGGGACACTGGGTGGGAGAGGGACATATTGTTGGGGATTGGGACACTGGGTGGGAGAGGGACATATTGTTGGGGATTGGGACACTGGGTGGGAGAGGGACATATTGGGGATTGGGACACTGGGTGGACATATTGGGGATTGGGACACTGGGTGGGAGAGGGACATATTGGGGATTGGGACACTGGGTGGGAGAGGGACATATTGTTGGGGATTGGGACACTGGGTGGGAGAGGGACATATTGTTGGGGATTGGGACACTGGGTGGGAGAGGGACATATTGTTGGGGATTGGGACACTGGGTGGGAGAGGGACATATTGTTGGGGATTGGGACACTGGGTGGGAGAGGGACATATTGTTGGGGATTGGGACACTGGGTGGGAGAGGGACATATTGTTGGGGATTGGGACACTGGGTGGGAGAGGGACATATTGTTGGGGATTGGGACACTGGGTGGGAGAGGGACATATTGGGGATTGGGACACTGGGTGGGAGAGGGACATATTGTTGGGGATTGGGACACTGGGTGGGAGAGGGACATATTGTTGGGGATTGGGACACTGGGTGGGAGAGGGACATATTGTTGGGGATTGGGACACTGGGTGGGAGAGGGACATATTGTTGGGGATTGGGACACTGGGTGGGAGAAGGGACATATTGTTGGGGATTGGGACACTGGGTGGGAAAGGGACATATTGGGGATTGGGACACTGGGTGGGAGAGGGACATATTGGGGATTGGGACACTGGGTGGGAAAGGGACATATTTTTGGGGATTGGGACACTGGGTGGGAGAGGGACATATTGGGGATTGGGACACTGGGTGGGAGAGGGACATATTGGGGATTGGGACACTGGGTGGGAGAGGGACATATTGTTGGGGATTGGGACACTGGGTGGGAGAGGGACATATTGTTGGGGATTGGGACACTGGGTGGGAGAGGGACATATTGTTGGGGATTGGGACACTGGGTGGGAGAGGGACATATTGTTGGGGATTGGGACACTGGGTGGGAGAGGGACATATTGTTGGGGATTGGGACACTGGGTGGGAGAGGGACATATTGTTGGGGATTGGGACACTTGGGTGGGAGAGGGACATATTGTTGGGGATTGGGACACTGGGTGGGAGAGGGACATATTGGGGATTGGGACACTGGGTGGGAGAGGGACATATTGGGGATTGGGACACTGGGTGGGAGAGGGACATATTGTGGGGATTGGGACACTGGGTGGGAGAGGGACATATTGTTGGGGATTGGGACACTGGGTGGGAGAGGGACATATTGTTGGGGATTGGGACACTGGGTGGGAGAGGGACATATTGTTGGGGATTGGGACACTGGGTGGGAGAGGGACATATTGTTGGGGATTGGGACACTGGGTGGGAGAGGGACATATTGTTGGGGATTGGGACACTTGGGTGGGAGAGGGACATATTGTTGGGGATTGGGACACTGGGTGGGAGAGGGACATATTGGGGATTGGGACACTGGGTGGGAGAGGGACATATTGGGGATTGGGACACTGGGTGGGAGAGGGACATATTGTTGGGGATTGGGACACTGGGTGGGAGAGGGACATATTGGGGATTGGGACACTGGGTGGGAGAGGGACATATTGGGGATTGGGACACTGGGTGGGAGAGGGACATATTGTTGGGGATTGGGACACTGGGTGGGAGAGGGACATATTGTTGGGGATTGGGACACTGGGTGGGAGAGGGACATATTGTTGGGGATTGGGACACTGGGTGGGAGAGGGACATATTGTTGGGGATTGGGACACTGGGTGGGAGAGGGACATATTGTTGGGGATTGGGACACTGGGTGGGAGAGGGACATATTGTTGGGGATTGGGACACTTGGGTGGGAGAGGGACATATTGTTGGGGATTGGGACACTGGGTGGGAGAGGGACATATTGGGGATTGGGACACTGGGTGGGAGAGGGACATATTGGGGATTGGGACACTGGGTGGGAGAGGGACATATTGTTGGGGATTGGGACACTGGGTGGGAGAGGGACATATTGGGGATTGGGACACTGGGTGGGAAAGGGACATATTTTTGGGGATTGGGACACTGGGTGGGAGAGGGACATATTGGGGATTGGGACACTGGGTGGGAGAGGGACATATTGGGGATTGGGACACTGGGTGGGAGAGGGACATATTGGGGTATATTTACTAAGCTCCCGATTTTGACCGAGATGCCGTTTTTTCTTCAAAGTGTCATCTCGGTTAATCTCGGTAATTTACTAAACACTAATCACGGCAGTGATGAGGGCATTCGTAATTTTTTGCAAGTTCAGGTAAAAAATTACGAATGAATACACCATCGGTCAAAACGCGGCTGTTTAAGTATGAATCTCGGTCATTTACTAAGAAGTGCAAAGCCAAAAAAGAACAAACACTGCCGTGAAAAATTACAACTCGTAAAAAAGTGCTAAAAAAAAACAGACCTTTTTTTTTTATTCGTGATTGGATAGGCATGCACGGATCCATGAGATCCGTGCATGTATATCAGTGGGAAGGGGTGGGAAAGTGCTTATTTTTTCAAAAAAAATTGCGTGGGGTCCCCCCTCCTAAGCATAACCAGCCTCGGGCTCTTTGAGCCGATCCTGGTTGCAGAAATATGGTGAAAAAAATGACAGGGGTTCCCCCATATTTAAGCAACCAGCATCGGGCTCTGCGCCTGGTCCTGGTCCCAAAAATACGGGGGAAAAAAAGAGTAGGGGTCCCCCGTATTTTTAAAACCAGCACCGGGCTCCACTAGCTGGACAGATAATGCCACAGCCGGGGGTCACTTTTATACAGCGCCCTGCGGCCGTGGCATCAAAAATCCAACTAGTCACCCCTGGCCGGGGTACCCTGGGGGAGTGGGAACCCCTTCAATCAAGGGGTCCCCCCCCCCCAGCCACCCAAGGGCCAGGGGTGAAGCCCGAGGCTGTCCCCCCCCCATCCAATGGGCTGCGGATGGGAGGGCTGATAGCCTTTGTTGTAAAATAAAAGATATTGTTTTTAGTAGCAGTACTACAAGTCCCAGCAAGCCTCCCCCGCATGCTGGTACTTGGAGAACCACAAGTACCAGCATGCGGCGGAAAAACGGGCCCGCTGGTACCTGTAGTACTACCACTAAAAAAATACCCAAAAAAACACAAGACACACACACCGTGAAAGTATAATTTTATTACATACATACACACATACATACATACTTACCTTATGTTCTCACGCAGGTCGGTCCTCTTCTCCAGTAGAATCCAAGGGGTACCTGTTGAATAAATTATACTCACGAGATCCAGGGGTCCAGGCTCCTCGGCAAATCCAGGGATAATCCACGTACTTGAATAAAACAAAAAAACGGTTGCCCGACCACGAACTGAAAGGTGACCCATGTTTGCACATGGGTCACCTTCCCACGAATGCCAGAAACCCACTTTGCCTTCTGGCTAAGTGGGTTTCTTCAGCCAATCAGGGAGTGCCACGTTGTAGCACCCTCCTGATCGGCTGTGTGCTCTTGTCCTCACTGACAGGCAGCACACGGCAGTGTTACAATGTAGCGCCTATGCGCTACATTGTAACCAATGATGGGAACTTTCTGCCCTGCGGTTGACCTAAAGTGACGTCACCGCTGAGCAGAAAGTTCCCATCATTGGTTACAATGTAGCGCATAGGCGCTACATTGTAACACTGCCGCGTGCTGCCTGTCACTCAGTACAGGAGCACACAGCTGATCAGGAGAGTGCTACAACGTGGCACTCCCTGATTGGCTGAAGAAACCCACTTAGCCAGAAGGCAAAGTGGGTTTCTGGCATTCGTGGGAAGGTGACCCATGTGCAAACATGGGTCACCTTTCAGTTCGTGGTCGGGCAACCGTTTTTTTGTTTTATTCAAGTACGTGGATTATCCCTGGATTTGCCGAGGAGCCTGGACCCCTGGATCTCGTGAGTAGAATTTCTTCAACAGGTACCCCTTGGATTCTACTGGAGAAGAGGACCGACCTGCGTGGGAACATAAGGTAAGTATGTATGTATGTGTGTATGTATGTAATAAAATTATACTTTCACGGTGTGTGTGTCTTGTGTTTTTTTGGGTATTTTTTTAGTGGTAGTACTACAGGTACCAGCGGGCCCGTTTTTCCGCCGCATGCTGGTACTTGTGGTTCTCCAAGTACCAGCATGCGGGGGAGGCTTGCTGGGACTTGTAGTACTGCTACTAAAAACAATATCTTTTATTTTACAACAAAGGCTATCAGCCCTCCCATCCGCAGCCCATTGGATGGGGGGGGACAGCCTCGGGCTTCACCCCTGGCCCTTGGGTGGCTGGGGGGGGGGGACCCCTTGATTGAAGGGGTCCCCACTCCCCCATGGTACCCCGGCCAGGGGTGACTAGTTGGATTTTTGATGCCACGGCCGCAGGGCACTATATAAAAGTGACCCCCGGCTGTGGCATTATCTGTCCAGCTAGTGGAGCCCGGTGCTGGTTTTAAAAATACGGGGGACCCCTACTCTTTTTTCCCCCCGTATTTTTGGGACCAGGACCAGGCGCAGAGCCCGATGCTGGTTGCTTAAATATGGGGGAACCCCTGTCATTTTTTTCCCATATTTCTGCAACCAGGATCGGCTCAAAGAGCCCGAGGCTGGTTATGCTTAGGAGGGGGGACCCCACGCATTTTTTGGGGGGATTTTACATTGTTTAATTAAAAATAAAAAATAAAA
The DNA here is from genome assembly GCF_028390025.1 of Pseudophryne corroboree. NCBI lineage: Eukaryota > Metazoa > Chordata > Amphibia > Anura > Myobatrachidae > Pseudophryne > Pseudophryne corroboree. The sequence continues at coordinate 822,467,579 of NC_086448.1, read as the reverse complement.
AGAACCCCAGCACGGATCACACAGATCCGGCCGAGATTGATTGTAAAAAAAAACGGCAGTGTTTTGCTAATCACTGCCGTAAAATTAGGAAAAAAAAAACGAATGACATCGACATCGGAAGAAAAGAAAAACACGAATACGACAGCTTAGTAAATCCATCGTAATAAATTCAAAAAGTTGCAGTTTTACACTCTCGATGTCATTCGTGATTGAACTTTGACCTATTTTCGGAAATTACGAATGTTAGTAAATATACCCCATTGTTGGGGATTGGGACACTGGGTGGGAGAGGGACATATTGTTGGGGATTGGGACACTGGGTGGGAGAGGGACATATTGTTGGGGATTGGGACACTGGGTGGGAGAGGGACATATTGTTGGGGATTGGGACACTGGGTGGGAGAGGGACATATTGTTGGGGATTGGGACACTGGGTGGGAGAGGGACATATTGTTGGGGATTGGGACACTTGGGTGGGAGAGGGACATATTGTTGGGGGGATTGGGGGTGGGACACTGGGTGGGAGAGGGACATATTGGGGATTGGGACACTGGGTGGGAGAGGGACATATTGGGGATTGGGACACTGGGTGGGAGAGGGACATATTGTTGGGGATTGGGACACTGGGTGGGAGAGGGACATATTGTTGGGGATTGGGACACTGGGTGGAGAGGGACATATTGTTGGGGATTGGGACACTGGGTGGGAGAGGGACATATTGTTGGGGATTGGGACACTGGGTGGGAGAGGGACATATTGTTGGGGATTGGGACACTGGGTGGGAGAGGGACATATTGTTGGGGATTGGGACACTGGGTGGGAGAGGGACATATTGGGGATTGGGACACTGGGTGGGAAAGGGACATATTTTTGGGGATTGGGACACTGGGTGGGAGAGGGACATATTGTTGGGGATTGGGACACTGGGTGGGAGAGGGACATATTGGGGATTGGGACACTGGGTGGGAGAGGGACATATTGTTGGGGATTGGGACACTGGGGTGGGAGAGGGACATATTGTTGGGGATTGGGACACTGGGTGGGAGAGGGACATATTGTTGGGGATTGGGACACTGGGTGGAAGAGGGACATATTGGGGATTGGGACACTGGGTGGGAGAGGGACATATTGTTGGGGATTGGGACACTGGGGTGGGAGAGGGACATATTGTTGGGGATTGGGACACTGGGTGGGAGAGGGACATATTGTTGGGGATTGGGACACTGGGTGGGAGAGGGACATATTGGGGATTGGGACACTGGGTGGGAGAGGGACATATTGTTGGGGATTGGGACACTGGGTGGGAAAGGGACATATTGGGGATTGGGACACTGGGTGGGAGAGGGACATATTGGGGATTGGGACACTGGGTGGGAGAGGGACATATTGGGGATTGGGACACTGGGTGGGAGAGGGACATATTGTTGGGGATTGGGACACTGGGTGGGAGAGGGACATATTGGGGATTGGGACACTGGGTGGGAGAGGGGACATATTGGGGATTGGGACACTGGGTGGGAGAGGGACATATTGGGGATTGGGACACTGGGTGGGAGAGGGACATATTGGGGATTGGGATACTGGGTGGGAGAGGGACATATTGGGGATTGGGACACTGGGTGGGAGAGGGACATATTGGGGATTGGGACACTGGGTGGGAGAGGGACATATTGGGGATTGGGACACTGGGTGGGAGAGGGACATATTGGGGATTGGGACACTGGGTGGGAGAGGGACATATTGGGGATTGGGATACTGGGTGGGAGAGGGACATATTGGGGATTGGGACACTGGGTGGGAGAGGGACATATTGTTGGGGATTGGGACACTGGGTGGGAGAGGGACATATTGTTGGGGATTGGGACACTGGGGTGGGAGAGGGACATATTGTTTGGGGATTGGGACACTGGGTGGGAGAGGGACATATTGTTGGGGATTGGGACACTGGGTGGGAGAGAGGGACATATTGTTGGGGATTGGGACACTGGGTGGGGAGAGGGACATATTGGGGATTGGGACACTGGGTGGGAGAGGGACATATTGGGGGATTGGGACACTGGGTGGGAGAGGGACATATTGGGGATTGGGACACTGGGTGGGAGAGGGACATATTGTTGGGGGATTGGGACACTGGGTGGGAGAGGGACATATTGTTGGGGATTGGGACACTGGGTGGGAGAGGGACATATTGTTGGGGATTGGGACACTGGGTGGGAGAGGGACATATTGTTGGGGATTGGGACACTGGGTGGGAGAGGGACATATTGTTGGGGATTGGGGACACTGGGTGGGAGAGGGACATATTGTTGGGGATTGGGACACTGGGTGGGAGAGGGACATATTGGGGATTGGGACACTGGGTGGGAGAGGGACATATTGGGGATTGGGACACTGGGTGGGAGAGGGACATATTGTTGGGGATTGGGACACTGGGTGGGAGAGGGACATATTGTTGGGGATTGGGACACTGGGTGGGAGAGGGACATATTGTTGGGGATTGGGACACTGGGTGGGAGAGGGACATATTGTTGGGGATTGGGACACTGGGTGGGAAAGGGACATATTGGGGATTGGGACACTGGGTGGGAAAGGGACATATTGGGGATTGGGACACTGGGTGGGAGAGGGACATATTGGGGATTGGGACACTGGGTGGGAAAGGGACATATTTTTGGGGATTGGGACACTGGGTGGGAGAGGGACATATTGGGGATTGGGACACTGGGTGGGAGAGGGACATATTGGGGATTGGGACACTGGGTGGGAGAGGGACATATTGTTGGGGATTGGGACACTGGGTGGGAGAGGGACATATTGTTGGGGATTGGGACACTGGGTGGGAGAGGGACATATTGTTGGGGATTGGGACACTGGGTGGGAGAGGGACATATTGTTGGGGATTGGGACACTGGGTGGGAGAGGGACATATTGTTGGGGATTGGGACACTGGGTGGGAGAGGGACATATTGTTGGGGATTGGGACACTTGGGTGGGAGAGGGACATATTGTTGGGGATTGGGACACTGGGTGGGAGAGGGACATATTGGGGATTGGGACCCTGGGTGGGAGAGGGACATATTGGGGATTGGGACACTGGGTGGGAGAGGGACATATTGTTGGGGATTGGGACACTGGGTGGGAGAGGGACATATTGTTGGGGATTGGGACACTGGGTGGGAGAGGGACATATTGTTGGGGATTGGGACACTGGGTGGGAGAGGGACATATTGTTGGGGATTGGGACACTGGGTGGGAGAGGGACATATTGTTGGGGATTGGGACACTGGGTGGGAGAGGGACATATTGTTGGGGATTGGGACACTTGGGTGGGAGAGGGACATATTGTTGGGGATTGGGACACTGGGTGGGAGAGGGACATATTGGGGATTGGGACACTGGGTGGGAGAGGGACATATTGGGGATTGGGACACTGGGTGGGAGAGGGACATATTGTTGGGGATTGGGACACTGGGTGGGAGAGGGACATATTGTTGGGGATTGGGACACTGGGTGGGAGAGGGACATATTGTTGGGGATTGGGACACTGGGTGGGAGAGGGACATATGTTGGGGATTGGGACACTGGGTGGGAAAGGGACATATTGGGGATTGGGGACACTGGGTGGGAAAGGGACATATTGGGGATTGGGACACTGGGTGGGAGAGGGACATATTGGGGATTGGGACACTGGGTGGGAAAGGGACATATTTTTGGGGATTGGGGACACTGGGTGGGAGAGGGACATATTGGGGATTGGGACACTGGGTGGGAGAGGGACATATTGGGGATTGGGACACTGGGTGGGAGAGGGACATATTGTTGGGGATTGGGACACTGGGTGGGAGAGGGACATATTGTTGGGGATTGGGACACTGGGTGGGAGAGGGACATATTGTTGGGGATTGGGACACTGGGTGGGAGAGGGACATATTGTTGGGGATTGGGACACTGGGTGGGAGAGGGACATATTGTTGGGGATTGGGACACTGGGTGGGAGAGGGACATATTGTTGGGGATTGGGACACTTGGGTGGGAGAGGGACATATTGTTGGGGATTGGGACACTGGGTGGGGAGAGGGACATATTGGGGATTGGGACACTGGGTGGGAGAGGGACATATTGGGGATTGGGACACTGGGTGGGAGAGGGGACATATTGTTGGGGATTGGGACACTGGGTGGGAGAGGGACATATTGTTGGGGATTGGGACACTGGGTGGGAGAGGGACATATTGTTGGGGATTGGGACACTGGGTGGGAGAGGGACATATTGTTGGGGATTGGGACACTGGGTGGGAAAGGGACATATTGGGGATTGGGACACTGGGTGGGAAAGGGACATATTGGGGATTGGGACACTGGGTGGGAGAGGGACATATTGGGGATTGGGACACTGGGTGGGAAAGGGACATATTTTTGGGGATTGGGACACTGGGTGGGAGAGGGACATATTGGGGATTGGGACACTGGGTGGGAGAGGGACATATTGGGGATTGGGACACTGGGTGGGAGAGGGACATATTGGGGATTGGGACACTGGGTGGGAGAGGGACATATTGGGGATTGGGATACTGGGTGGGGAGAGGGACATATTGGGGATTGGGACACTGGGTGGGAGAGGGACATATTGGGGATTGGGACACTGGGTGGGAGAGGGGACATATTGGGGATTGGGACACTGGGTGGGAGAGGGACATATTGGGGATTGGGACACTGGGTGGGAGAGGGACATATTGTTGGGGATTGGGACACTGGGTGGGAGAGGGACATATTGTGGGATTGGGACACTGGGTGGGAGAGGGACATATTGTTGGGGATTGGGACACTGGGTGGGAGAGGGACATATTGTTGGGGATTGGGACACTGGGTGGGAGAGGGACATATTGTTGGGGATTGGGACACTGGGTGGGAGAGGGACATATTGTTGGGGATTGGGACACTGGGTGGGAGAGGGACATATTGTTGGGGATTGGGACACTGGGTGGGAGAGGGACATATTGTTGGGATTGGGACACTTGTGTGGGAGAGGGACATATTGTTGGGGATTGGGACACTGGGTGGGAGAGGGACATATTGTTGGGGATTGGGACACTTGGGTGGGAGAGGGACATATTGTTGGGGATTGGGACACTGGGTGGGAGAGGGACATATTGTTGGGGATTGGGACACTGGGTGGGAGAGGGACATATTGTTGGGGATTGGGACACTGGGTGGGAAAGGGACATATTGGGGATTGGGACACTGGGTGGGAAAGGGACATATTGGGGATTGGGACACTGGGTGGGAGAGGGACATATTGGGGATTGGGACACTGGGTGGGAAAGGGACATATTTTTGGGGATTGGGACACTGGGTGGGAGAGGGACATATTGGGGATTGGGACACTGGGTGGGAGAGGGACATATTGGGGATTGGGGACACTGGGTGGGAGAGGGGACATATTGGGGATTGGGACACTGGGTGGGAGAGGGACATATTGGGGATTGGGATACTGGGTGGGAGAGGGACATATTGGGGATTGGGACACTGGGTGGGAGAGGGACATATTGGGGATTGGGACACTGGGTGGGAGAGGGACATATTGGGGATTGGGACACTGGGTGGGGAGAGGGACATATTGGGGATTGGGACACTGGGTGGGAGAGGGACATATTGGGGATTGGGATACTGGGTGGGAGAGGGACATATTGGGGATTGGGACACTGGGTGGGAGAGGGACATATTGGGGATTGGGACACTGGGTGGGAGAGGGACATATTGGGGATTGGGACACTGGGTGGGAGAGGGACATATTGGGGATTGGGACACTGGGTGGGAGAGGGACATATTGGGGATTGGGACACTGGGTGGGAGAGGGACATATTGGGGATTGGGACACTGGGTGGGAGAGGGACATATTGGGGATTGGGATACTGGGTGGGAGAGGGGACATATTGGGGATTGGGACACTGGGTGGGAGAGGGACATATTGGGGATTGGGACACTGGGTGGGAGAGGGACATATTGTTGGGGATTGGGACACTGGGTGGGAGAGGGACATATTGGGGATTGGGACACTGGGTGGGAGAGGGACATATTGGGGATTGGGACACTGGGTGGGAGAGGGACATATTGTTGGGGATTGGGACACTGGGTGGGAGAGGGACATATGTTGGGGATTGGGACACTGGGTGGGAGAGGGACATATTGTTGGGGATTGTGACACTGGGTGGGAGAGGGACATATTGTTGGGGATTGGGACACTGGGTGGGAGAGGGACATATTGTTGGGGATTGTGACACTGGGTGGGAGAGGGACATATTGTTGGGGATTGGGACACTGGGTGGGAGAGGGACATATTGTTGGGGATTGGGACACTTGTGTGGGAGAGGGACATATTGTTGGGGATTGGGACACTGGGTGGGAGAGGGACATATTGTTGGGGATTGGGACACTTGGGTGGGAGAGGGACATATTGTTGGGGATTGGGACACTGGGTGGGAGAGGGACATATTGTTGGGGATTGGGACACTGGGTGGGAGAGGGACATATTGTTGGGGATTGGGACACTGGGTGGGAAAGGGACATATTGGGGATTGGGACACTGGGTGGAAGAGGGACATATTGGGGATTGGGACACTGGGTGGGAGAGGGACATATTGGGGATTGGGACACTGGGTGGGAAAGGGACATATTTTGGGGATTGGGACACTGGGTGGGAGAGGGACATATTGGGGATTGGGACACTGGTGTGGGAGAGGGACATATTGGGGATTGGGACACTGGGTGGGAGAGGGACATATTGGGGATTGGGACACTGGGTGGGAGAGGGACATATTGGGGATTGGGATACTGGGTGGGAGAGGGACATATTGGGGATTGGGACACTGGGTGGGAGAGGGACATATTGGGGATTGGGACACTGGGGTGGGAGAGGGACATATTGGGGATTGGGACACTGGGTGGGAGAGGGACATATTGGGGATTGGGACACTGGGTGGGAGAGGGACATATTGGGGGATTGGGATACTGGGTGGGAGAGGGACATATTGGGGATTGGGACACTGGGTGGGAGAGGGACATATTGGGGATTGGGACACTGGGTGGGAGAGGGACATATTGGGGATTGGGACACTGGGTGGGAGAGGGACATATTGGGGATTGGGACACTGGGTGGGAGAGGGACATATTGGGGATTGGGACACTGGGTGGGAGAGGGACATATTGGGGATTGGGACACTGGGTGGGAGAGGGACATATTGGGGATTGGGATACTGGGTGGGAGAGGGACATATTGGGGATTGGGACACTGGGTGGGAGAGGACATATTGGGGATTGGGGACACTGGGTGGGAGAGGGACATATTGTTGGGGATTGGGACACTGGGTGGGAGAGGGACATATTGGGGATTGGGACACTGGGTGGGAGAGGGACATATTGGGGATTGGGACACTGGGTGGGAGAGGGACATATTGTTGGGGATTGGGACACTGGGTGGGAGAGGGACATATTGTTGGGGGATTGGGACACTGGGTGGGAGAGGGACATATTGTTGGGGATTGGGACACTGGGTGGGAGAGGGACATATTGTTGGGGATTGGGACACTGGGTGGGACAGGGGACATATTGTTGGGGATTGGGACACTGGGTGGGAGAGGGACATATTGGGGATTGTGACACTGGGGTGGGAGAGGGACATATTGTTGGGGATTGGGACACTGGGTGGGAGAGGGACATATTGGGGATTGGGACACTGGGTGGGAGAGGGGACATATTGGGGATTGGGACACTGGGTGGGAGAGGGACATATTGTTGGGGATTGGGACACTGGGTGGGAGAGGGACATATTGTTGGGGATTGGGACACTGGGTGGGAGAGGGACATATTGTTGGGGATTGGGACACTGGGTGGGAGAGGGACATATTGTTGGGGATTGGGACACTGGGTGGGAGAGGGACATATATTGGGGATTGGGACACTGGGTGGGAGAGGGACATATTGGGGATTGGGACACTGGGTGGGAGAGGGACATATTGTTGGGGATTGGGACACTGGGTGGGAGAGGGACATATTGGGGATTGGGACACTGGGTGGGAGAGGGACATATTGGGGATTGGGACACTGGGTGGGAGAGGGGACATATTGTTGGGGATTGGGACACTGGGTGGGAGAGGGACATATTGTTGGGGATTGGGACACTGGGTGGGAGAGAGGGACATATTGTTGGGGATTGGGACACTGGGTGGGAGAGGGACATATTGTTGGGGATTGGGACACTGGGTGGGAGAGGGACATATTGTTGGGGATTGAGGACACTGGGTGGGAGAGGGACATATTGGGGATTGGGACACTGGGTGGGAGAGGGACATATTGGGGATTGGGACACTGGGTGGGAGAGGGACATATTGGGGGATTGGGACACTGGGTGGGAGAGGGACATATTGGGGATTGGGACACTGGGTGGGAGAGGGACATATTGGGGATTGGGACACTGGGTGGGAGAGGGACATATTGGGGATTGGGACACTGGGTGGGAGAGGGACATATTGGGGATTGGGACACTGGGGTGGGAGAGGGACATATTGGGGATTGGGACACTGGGTGGGAGAGGGACATATTGGGGATTGGGACACTGGGTGGGAGAGGGACATATTGGGGATTGGGACACTGGGTGGGAGAGGGACATATTGGGGATTGGGACACTGGGTGGGAGAGGGACATATTGGGGGATTGGGACACTGGGTGGGAGAGGGACATATTGGGGATTGGGACACTGGGTGGGAGAGGGACATATTGGGGATTGGGACACTGGGTGGGAGAGGGACATATTGGGGATTGGGACACTGGGTGGGAGAGGGACATATTGGGGATTGGGACACTGGGTGGGAGAGGGACATATTGGGGATTGGGACACTGGGTGGGAGAGGGACATATTGGGGATTGGGACACTGGGTGGGAGAGGGACATATTGGGGATTGGGACACTGGGTGGGAGAGGGACATATTGGGGATTGGGACACTGGGTGGGAGAGGGACATATTGGGGATTGGGACACTGGGTGGGAGAGGGGACATATTGGGGATTGGGACACTGGGTGGGAGAGGGACATATTGGGGATTGGGACACTGGGTGGGAGAGGGACATATTGGGGATTGGGACACTGGGTGGGAGAGGGACATATTGGGGATTGGGACACTGGGTGGGAGAGGGACATATTGGGGATTGGGGACACTGGGTGGGAGAGGGACATATTGGGGATTGGGACACTGGGTGGGAGAGGGACATATTGTGGGGATTGGGACACTGGGTGGGAGAGGGACATATTGTTGGGGATTGGGACACTGGGTGGGAGAGGGACATATTGTTGGGGATTGGGACACTGGGTGGGAGAGGGACATATTGTTGGGATTGGGACACTGGGTGGGAGAGGGACATATTGTGGGATTGGGACACTGGGTGGGAGAGGGACATATTGTTGGGGATTGGGACACTGGGTGGGAGAGGGACATATTGTTGGGGATTGGGACACTGGGTGGGAGAGGGACATATTGTTGGGGATTGGGACACTGGGTGGGAGAGGGACATATTGGGGATTGGGACACTGGGTGGGAGAGGGACATATTGTGGGGATTGGGACACTGGGTGGGAGAGGGACATATTGGGGATTGGGACACTGGGTGGGAGAGGGACATATTGGGGATTGGGACACTGGGTGGGAGAGGGACATATTGTTGGGATTGGGACACTGGGTGGGAGAGGGACATATTGTTGGGGATTGGGACACTGGGTGGGAGAGGGACATATTGTTGGGGATTGGGACACTGGGTGGGAGAGGGACATATTGTTGGGGATTGGGACACTGGGTGGGAGAGGGACATATTGTTGGGATTGGGACACTGGGTGGGAGAGGGACATATTGGGGATTGGGACACTGGGTGGGAAGAGGGACATATTGGGGATTGGGACACTGGGTGGGAGAGGGACATATTGGGGATTGGGACACTGGGTGGGAGAGGGACATATTGGGGATTGGGACACTGGGTGGGAGAGGGACATATTGGGGATTGGGATACTGGGTGGGAGAGGGACATATTGGGGGATTGGGGACACTGGGTGGGGAGAGGGACATATTGGGGATTGGGACACTGGGTGGGAGAGGGACATATTGGGGATTGGGACACTGGGTGGGAGAGGGACATATTGGGGATTGGGACACTGGGTGGGAGAGGGACATATTGGGGATTGGGATACTGGGTGGGAGAGGGACATATTGGGGATTGGGACACTGGGTGGGAGAG